>NC_090889.1:6386705-6446705 GCF_036669925.1 Montipora capricornis
TGTTTTCCTTTTGCATAAACCATTGTTTTCAAATGCTCTTGGGAATATGTAGTGTCCCCAAGAGCACTTGAAAACAATAGTTTATGCAAAATTTGGGGGGCAAACAAAGTGTATTATGGGGAATTCGAAAGTAGAGAATTTCGCCCGAGCCGTGCCAAAAATTTTCTGTAGTGTAATCCGGGCTTTTTAAGTCTAAGCACCCATTTCGAGTAATCAATATTGGTAAGAAGTGGCACGGTTTTCTGTAGTTACTTTAGAGTTGACTGCACCAACGCACTTAGCGATGACTAATGCATTTTTTTTGGCTTTGCGAATAATTTTGCAATCAATGTAAAGAGATTGCTTGCCATTTAATGTTTATCAACTCAAAAGAAAGCACGTTGTTGCACGATACACTAATTCCCGACCAGGCTCCTTGAATCTCAGCGCAAAAAAACCGGCAGACCATCTGTACAGAGATTAACTGGAGGGAAAAAACACTACGTATACAGTAAGTAAAAACTCTTTTTACCTCCCAAGGTTTTGAAGTGAGCGCAGAGTCGTTTTCTTTGTTATCGAGTGGACCAAAGAATGCCTTGAAGGCCGATAACATTTCCGTGGACTCGAGGTACGTTGACTTTACTTTGTTCGGTGTGCGAAACGCGCTTTTAAAATATGAAGAAACTGAAGAACGCTGAGGTTCTCATTGGCGGCGCACGCGATAAACAGAAGCAACACGTGCATATGAAGAAATTAGTCTTGAATTAGTGTTGCTGATCAATTCTGTCTTTCCCAGATATGTTGCTGCTTCGCTTGTGAAAAACAGCTCTCAAGGTATCGCTTTTGCACGATTTTCGTTTCGTGTTTGTTCCTAAAACGACAGTCTTAATTCCAAGAGGAGGCCATGTCGATATCTTTGTCCTTGGCGATGAAATCACACGCGGACAACCCTTACACATCGCCATATGATCTGGACAGGAGTCATGGATCATTGGAACTTGATCAAAATCAAATAAACCAATCAAAAAGCACAGATTATTTTTTTTTTTCTTGGGGAAGATCTGATTTTGATCAAATTGCAATGATCCATGACTTCTGTCCCAAATTTATGGCGATGGCAAAAGGCTGAGCGTAGTTTGAAAGACCTTAAAAATCGAGCAGGATTTGGAGGTTGCAGCGCCTTGTAAATGGGATGATTTTTGGCAGGATGCTCGAAAAAAGACTGGGAGGCGAGCGACCTTTGTAAGTGGGAGAATTTCGGCTAAATTCTGGAGGCACTCGGCCGTAAGCACAGAGTACCCTGTATGTATTAAGAAATGTATGGGAAATATTGAAGAGTCCTAATATCGTAAAGTTACATCGAGAAATGACTATGTTAAAGCTCAAAATAAACGTAAACCTATCTCAGTTGTTGTGTATTGTCATTTCTGCGGCTGAAAATGGCGAATTTGAGCGATTTGGTGGGTTTCCGTTGACTGTTACTACACGTTATAATATATATAACATATAGCAACAGTCAACGGAAAACCCACCAAATCGCTAAAATTCGCCATTCTCAGCCGCAGAAATGACAATACAAAACAACTGAGATAGGTTTACGTTTATTTTGAGCTTTAACATAGTTATTTCTCGATGTAACTTTACGATATTAGGACTCTTCATTGTTTCCCATACTTTCTTTATATTTCGAACATACAAACGGTGTGGGGACCCTGTGCTTAGGGTTGTGATGTGATGAAATCGGACACAAAAGTATCGATCTGAAGAAAAGTTGTTTTTACATGTAAAGCGAGTGCCGGCAAGAGGCCACATAGTGAAGTGATCTCAGCATGTAAGATCATATAAAGCTGAAGCGCCTATGTCTTAATTTATGGCAGAGGAATCTGCTTGGGGATTGGTGATTAGTCTTTTTCATCGGCCATTTTGAAAAGGTTTTCAGCGGTCCTCTTGCGATGAACAACGCTGTCATTTTTCGGATGTGGACAAGGTAAGTTGTTTCAGATAACTCACGTAAAAATGACTTTGTTTTCATGATGCTTGTGATAAAGAGCTTTAATGCATGCGATATTTCGTATGAACTGTTTTCCCAAATGAAAGCTCCCTCGATCTTCACTCAGAAAACATGGTTGGATAAAGCCATGCTTTTTGCTTTTTTGAAAAAGGTCTGGGTTTATTACTTTTCAAGTACACTATTTAATTATCACCATATCATAGAACACGATAATGAAAAAGTCCTGTAGGATGTGAAATACTTGTGTAGGTTAATTTTGCCATTTGTCAGGCAGTTTTTATATTTTCATGCATATTCTGAATATATGTAGATTACAAGTGACATTGAAATGAACAGACCATGATATTGTTGTTGGTAACAATACCTAAACACTGTGAGGTTTAGTTGGGCTTGAAAGTGTTTCTACCAGACTTAAATAGTGGCAAGGGCCTATAAAGTCGTCTCTCTGAACTGTGGTAGCTTCAGGTTTTTTGCTCATGGCGTAACATCCTATTGACTATGCATCAAGCCAAAACCTGATGATGTACATAAATAAATAAATAAATATTGCTACTGCTAATCACCCTTACTTGCAGTCGAGGACTGAATTGCGAAGGGCGCAGCTCACTACATCGGGCTGAAAGCATACAAAGGCGTCTCTGGCTGCCGCTATACAGTCCATGTTTGATGTCGGAGCACAGCACCACAGTTAGATGTTAATTAGCTGTGAGTTGATTTTGATGAGGGAGGAAAACCGGAGTACTCGGAGAAAAACCCTCGAGTCAGGTTGAGATAGACTGAAACTCAGCCCACATGCTGGCCGAGGCCAGAATTGAACCCAGGCTCGCAGTGGTGGGAGGCCCGATAGATAACCACTAAGCCACCCTGACTCCCATAAATGATGTACAGCCTGCAGTGAAAAGACGATTCTATCTACGTCCTTAGCAACAGTTATTCACAAACACATCATTGTCTGTATTTGTTACATATTCTATCAGGTCATTTACATAAACAGAGAACATTCTAAGCCACAGGGTCAAATGTGGTTCCTTTTGATACACTGCTGAAGCCATGTAGCTGTGGAACTTCTGTGAAGGGTAACTGGAAGAAACAGTGTTGTAAAATAAAGAGAATCAAAAGGGTAAACAGTTTCTTTTTAAAGAAAAGCTCTATTTTTGAAAAAACTCAAGTCCACGAAGGTTGCTTGGAATATTTTGAAGAAGAACATTGGCAGTAAGGATCTGTTTAACCCTCCAAAAATGATTAGAAAAGCTTACATGAGGAGATGTAAAGACATCCCAGTATGGCAAACATCGTTAAGATGTAGGATAATGGTGTCACACAGTCAGTGTTGTTTGTTCTGTACTGAAAAGGAAAATTTTCTAATTATGGGTAGTTGGCCAATGTTTAAGTGGAAAACAAATGTGAAATAAGGGTTATGAGTGGAATGAATAAATCTGGCACAGTAAATTTGATGCAATGGTGAAAAAAAGGACTGCATTCATTTGAGTGCAAAGCAAATCCTTATTATGCTATTGATTGTTTGAAAAATGAGTTCCAATATGTGGCTTTTACACAATCACATATCACATTAACCTTGATGTATTTAATGAAAGATCTGATTGTATGGTGCACCTTTATGTTAAGATAATTAACAAAGATTCTTAACCATATCCTCGAGGCTCTGCACCTGATAGTCTCCAGGTGATGTTTGATAGTGGAGCTCGCACGCGGACCACCGTTGTTAAGAAAATATGGTAACCCATAAATGCGAGAAATCTTGGTTTTATAGCCATGATGTCATAGACTGTCTGTACGTATGTATTTACGTCCACCCCTCCATGTATGCCAATTTGACCAGTACCATGCTAGTTTACAGCATACATCTTTGAATTAGGCATCCCTGTTTTGATCAATTGAGACCTGTCAAAACAAGGTATGGGTTGACCAGTATCATGTGACCATATCTCGGGCTCTAGCCTAGAGATCACCGAGGTCAGGTGTTTTTTTGAAGTGATGGCTGACCAGGTACTGGTTTTCAATTGGATTGCAGGCTCAACCTAGGTTAACTCACCTAAACATAAGGCTTCATTTTTCGTGCACTTTTTGTGGATCAATGCGGCTACACGGCCATACTACATCAACTACAGTTCTTACACAGTCAACACTTTACGTGTTCAGTTGGAAGATGTTTTCTTTCTACATTTTTCGCTGGTTTTAATCTAGTTTGACATATCATGATATCTGTGGTCCACAGTGGTGGCTACCCATTTATTCAAGTCAAGCATCGGAGGGATATAAACTTAAAGCTGTTGTTATCTTTTACTCTTTTTAATTTGCTTAGAGCTGCTTTTTTCTCTGTATTGTAATTTTTGGAATATCTTTAGAAGCTCTGATAAGGTTACATGATGCCTGGAGGACCTATGCCTAGAACAGAAACGAAAGGAGAGCGAAAGAGAACGACAACGACAACGACAAAGCAGAATACCAGTAATATTAAGAAAATATGGTAACCCATCGATGTGAGAAAATTTGGTTTTATAGCCATGATGTCATGAACGCCCGTCCATACACACGTCCGTCCGCCCCTTCATGTATGCCAATGTGACCAGTACACGTAAGCATATCACAGGCTCAAGCTTAGAGCTCATTGAGGAGGCAATACTCCAGTTGACACTGCAGCTAGTTTACAGCATACATCTTTGATATTGGACATCAATGTTATGGTCAAGTGACACCTGTCAAAACAAGGTATCCACTGACCAGTATCACGTGACCATATCTTGGGCTCTAGCCTAGAGATCACGGAGGTCAGGTGTTTTTTTGAAGTGATGGCTGACCAGGTACTGGTTTTCAATTGGATTGCAGGCTCAACCTAGGTTAACTCACCTAAACATACATATAAGTGAGGTTTCATTGTTCACATACTTTTTGTGGATCGATGCGGCTACACGGCCATACTACATCAACTACAGTTCTTACACAGTCGGTTGGACCTTATCGAGGTCAGCTGTTTTTTTTAAGTTAACCGCTGACCAGAGACTGGTTGTTGATTGAATCGCAGGCTCAAGCAAGGTCAGACACTCACACACACCTGAACGAGGCTTAATTTTTCACGCTCTTTCTGTGTCTCGACGCACTACGTCAACAAAAGCTCTTGACAGTCGATGCTTTTCCTGTTCAGGTACAGTTTGGAAAATATATTTTTCTTGCATTTTTCTTCTTGTTAAAGTCACAGCAATGAACATGTACAAGTACAAGGAAGATCTTCAGTTCCCACGGCCTGCTCCCGTCTGACCTTGTAGCTCAGTCGGTAGAGCGGCGGAGATCTAACCTGAAGGTCGTGGGTTCAATTCCCACCCTGGTCAGAGTTTTTCTCTGTCCTTGCGTGGGCCCAGTTCCATCAGTAGGGCTAATGCTCACATGGTTCATATGGGATAGAAATCTAGCACTTCACGTTGCACTACACTCTCGTCAGTTACATGTAAGAGAGGTTCCTTTTATTCTTCTTTTTTTCCTTCTTTTGTCTCCCTATTGGTGCAAATGGTTTCCTTTTAGCCATCATCCTCTAGTTTTTCCCTGCAGTATTATATTGCCTGTCTATTTGTACTGCAAAGTTTTATTCCCGGATTTTCTCGAGGTCTTTAGGCAATTGAATGAAGCATTGGTGGGTGGCCAGGTTTACTTTCTCCTTGCATGCTGGACACCTCCCACTGGCAGCAATGACAATCTTGCTCTTTCCTTCCTGCTAAGAGTTTCTGGTTTCTTCCTTTCCAGTCAATCAATAGACATGGAATCCTTTGTTTTAGACCTGTGTCCCTCATTAGCATGTAAACAAAGTCACATTGGTTTTTGATTGAAAATTTAAAGGCTAAACCAATTTAGTTCCATGCACTTGAGAGAGGCTTTAGCTCCAGCGAAGTGTCCCCTCGCTCTTTTGCTTTAGGTTCTAGGGTCATACCACCATATTTCATTGGTGGAATTGACTTTTCAACAAATGGTGGCTCCATAGCACTTGGTCAACAAGAATATCCCATAATAATACTCCAACAACCACTTCTTTTTATCATTACAATTTCCATTTTGGTTTTAATGCCGACGTAATCCATGGGTCAGCACATGCGTTAAATTGTGCCCTCGCAATATTGACCCAAACTGCCGGACTCTAGTTTCAAACATGCGTTCGTGGACCCCCATTCTTTTCGATTGATGTTCTACTACTGGTTCCAGGGTGAATTCTATGCGACCAGGTTGATGAGGGGATTGTGAAACACCAGCACCTTTTTGCTGACTATGAGGAGAGGAGATTTTTTGTAACTCTCTGTCAACATGTTCTGCCATTTTATGCAACACATCAACAGCATCTTGAATGTTTAATTATTGACTTTTCAACAATTGGTGCTTCCTAAAGGAGCTGTTTTTTGAAAAGATATCAATTCACGAGCAAGAATATGCCTTGATGATATCCCAATGAAAATTTCCAATTCATCGGTATTCCCTCCTCCTAAACATTTTCTGATACTGTACTGTTTTCGGGAATATGTAAACATAGGGCTCACTTTGGTCCTCTCTAGGCGTATGGTACAATCTCTTATTATCTTCCTGCTTTCTTCTCTGCAACTCTGTGATTGTCTTCAGAATTAAACCAGTCACATATATTTTCATAAAACTGTGAAGCTCTCACGGCTTTTTTTATGTGTCTCTCTATGATATGTTGGACGGCTTTCTCTGACAGGATAACAGTAGTTGTATCTATGTCTCATTGTGGTTACGAATCATGATGTTCAGTTTTTCAAGGCTATTTATTATAGCATAAGATATGAGAGGTATTTAAGGAAATTAAAAAACGATTGAACTGATCTACTTTTGCGGCATAAAAATGCCTTTATACAACCCTTTCCCAACAAAAAAAAATGCTCTATACAACTCCTTGGAGGTTTCAAGGTAAATAAGAGTGGCAATGCTCCTTTTGGAACACTAAGACTCTTTGAAGGTACAATAGAATTCAACCCGCATGATTAATCTTGTTCACAATAGACAGTGCAAAAGGGCATCTTTTGGTGTATGTGCGATCGACATCCACCATAATGATTCTGTATTCTAGAAAAGGCAACGTATTTTGAAAAGATATCAAATCACGAGCAAGGATATGCTGTGATGATATCCAAACGACCATGTCTTTTCATCATGACAATTTCCAATTCATCGGTATCTCCTCCTCCTAAATACTTTCCGAAACTGTACCCTATGTTTACACATTTAGCTTTAAAAGGCGCTACCGGTTTTCGGGAGTATGTAAACATAGGGTTCAGTTTGGTCCTCTCTAGGCAGATGGTACAATCTCTTATCTTCCTGCTTTCTTCTCCTAGTCTGTGATTGTCTTCAGAATTAAACCAGTCACATCAATATTTTCATAGAACTGTGAAGCTCTCACAGCCTTTTTTACGTGTCTCTCTATGATATGTTGGATGGCTTTCTCCGACAGGATAACGGTAGTTGTATCTATGTCTTTCATCATGGTTGCAAATCATGATGATCAGTTTTTCAAGGCTATTTATTATAGCATAAGATATGAGAGGTATTTGAGGAAATTAAAAAACAATTGAACTGATCTACTTTTGCGTCATAAACATCCCTTTCACAACTCCTTGGAGGTTTTATGGTAAATAAGAGCGGCAATGCTGGTTTTAGAACACTTCGCCTCTCTGGAGGTACAATAAAATTCAACATGCATGATTAATCTTGTTCACAATAGTGCAAAAGAGCATGTTTTGGTGTAGGTGCGATCGACATCCACCATAATGATTTTGTATTTTAGAAAAGCGACATTTTTTGAAAAGATATCAAATCACGAGCAAGGATATGCCGTGATGATATCCAAACGACCATGCCCCAGTTCCTGGAAAGCCGATTAGTGCTAATCGAGGATTAAATATCGCCGTTGGCCTTCCTAAATCCACCGTTTCAAGAATTGTGACCGACGTGTCAAAGGCTTTTGTGAGCAAGCAGGAGGAGTTTATCAACTTCCCTACCGAACCTGCTGAAGTTCAAGACGTCAAAAGAGGATTTTACGAGAAGGGAGAGTTCCCTGGTGTTGTAGGTTGTATCGACGGGACCCATGTGAGAATTCAAGGGCCCAACAAAAATGAGAATGACTATGTCAACCGAAAGGGCTACCATTCCATCAATGTCCAAGCAGTATGCAACCATAAAGGTAAAAAAGGAGTATATCATTTTCAATAAGCATTCAATACACAAATGATAAAGAACAAAGCAGAAATAATACATATTATCTGAGGGGGTGGTAGAAGACTAAGTTCATGTGCTCCAAGAGTAGTAGTTGCAATTTTTTATTAATCTTTAAAAGATTTTAACTCTTCTGGTGAAAAATATTAATAATTAGCAAAGTAATCAACCCTGCAGTATGTTTTTATGGTAGGGACCCCATAAGAGAGTTGACAATAACATGTTTGTCATCTCACTCAGATGTTTGAATTCAATTATCTTTGGGCAGAATGTAGATAAACATAGGTAAAAAAAAATGGAGCTAAGAGACCGGTCATTATTTATCGCCTGGGGACACGGAGGATTTGGGACTAAACAAGGTGAAATTTAGCTGATCCCTCCTTTGAATGTTACTTCACTGAAGTAATCCCCCCTAACAACTTTAGATGACTTTCACAATCCCCCCATGTCTTCATTTTCCAAGCAAATTTGAGTGGTAACTCTCTGAATCCTTCCAAAGTTTTCAGTGATCCCCCTTTACGGTTCTCAGTTATGACGGATCCCCCCTTTTATTCTCCTCAAAATTAAGTGATCCCCCCACTAAAATCCTCCCCACCGGAGATAAATAATGACTAGTCCCTTAAGTCTAACTATTATATACTACAATGCTTGAGGCCCACAAAAAGTCAGATATCTTTGTCCTCAAGGGCTGATGAGGGCTCAAATCCAAAAAACCTATCAGAAATCTATCAGATTTAACCATGGAATTTCTGGAAGGATGTAGTCTCTAACAATCAATAAAAACTCTCAATACGGGAGGTATGGATACTTTATGGAATTACACGATAAAGTACAAAAGTTATTGTTGAAATTTCCTTAGGCATGTTTACGAACATCGTTGCACGATGGCCTGGTAGCACACCTGACAGCTTCGTATTTAGCAGTTCATTGATTGGTCAGAGGTTTGAGTCTCAGCCCCGCACATTGGAAGGTGGCTTCCTTCTTGGAGATAGTGGGTACCCTTGTAAACCATATCTCATGACCCCATATCTCAACCCTACATCTGTAAATGAGGAAGCATTCAACCAGGCCCATAAAGCTACAAGGGTGGCCATTAAACAAACCTTTGGATGGTGGAAGCGAAGGTTTCACTTGCTTCACTCAGAAGTAAGAATGAAGCCTGAGAAGGTCTGCCTTATTATTGGAGCTTGCGCCATATTGCACAACATCGCTATACTGAGGAGTGAACCACAGGATTGCCACCTCCTGCATGAAGACGACCAGCCAGCAATGGCCCCCTTTCATGGCCCAGAGAATGGAAACGCTGTGAGAGATCACATTTGCCACACCTTTTTTTAAAATTCCCATTTCTCCACTAGACGTGTATCTTACGGTGTCAGCATCTAAATTCTTTAAATAACCTAAACATTGTCAATATTGCAATCTTCTAAAATGATGTCAGACTCTCTGTATGGGTAATAGCTGCAGAAGTCTATTTTGTCACACATTTTCCTTTAAATCATCCGATTTTAAGGTAAAATTGTTGCATATCAAGAATCATTTTGTGTTCCAGTGCTACTAGTGAGTTTGCCATCATTCAACGTCTAACATTGTCAAACTTGGTTGAAACATTCAAGCCATAATTTGTCACTTTAATTGCTAAGATTGTTGCTTCATCAAAAGTGGTCTTTGTGATTTATCAATTTTGTCTAAAATACCCAATACAAAGGTTCATAAGTCAAGAAGAGTATAAACTTTGTTGCAACTTTGCATGCTGTCCTCTTTGAAGAACTTAATTGTTCAGCTATTGGTACTGTTTATGTCCTGACAAAGTCAAAACATCCTTCGCCAAAATGTTCAAAATGTTTATGTCACTGACCAAGGCTTAACAGCTAATGTAAATACACTAATGGAAGTATTATGACCAAGTATCTCTGACCACTGTTAATACACTTGGAACTACAAGACATTTTCTGGATAAAAGGAAACCAGTACAAAGGAATAATTCCTACAATTCTGCCTGTTGTAAAGATTCCAAATAGTAATGACTTATCAGATCATAATAGGTTTCTGCGAAACTGTCCACCTACCCCTTCCCTAAGCCAACATTAACAGTTACATTTAGTAATACCAATATGGATCCTTCCTCTCAGTTTTACATGGATAATAAAAATGAAAGGAGAATGCAAGAAACAAAAGACTCAATTCCACCTGTAATTTGTCTTGGAGGAAATGTAATTAGTACTGTGTGACCCCCACCCTATCTGATGGGCACTTTAATTTAATGCAATATAAAATAATGGATTTGAATCAAAATGAAATATATTACTATGTAACTGGTCACAGAGACATTATTTCCATAACTGGGATAAACAAGATTTTTTGTATGAAAAAATATGCTTGAAATTTATGAAGAATCTGAAACATTTTACAAAACATTGTAAGCTAATGTAAAATCCCAATATCAATATTAAGTGTCATTAAAAATATCCTGCATTCAATTTAGGATGGTTTCCTTCTCTTCATCATCCAGGTTTTTGCTGATAAGAAGAATTTCCATTCAAAGCTTTGTTTTCTTTAGCTCCAGCATTTCTTGTTGCAGTTTTAATGCCTTTTGCTGCTCTGCAAGAATATCAGCTTGTGAAATTCGTCTCTTTCTATTTGGTGGCAACAGTGAATGATCTTCCTTAACCTGTGCTATGAGACCAAGTTTCATCATATCTTCACTCGATAGCATTGGTAAATCTTGTTGGTCTTCCACAATATCTGCTTCAGCTGGTTCTACTATATTCAATTCAAGAAAATGTTGTGCATTCAGCAGCAGAAATTTGAACTATAAGAAAAATGTTGAAAAACATAGGATATTTACGTAAGCTTGTATTGATGTTTTTTATAAGCACTCAGTGCCCTTTTTTCAAGTCCTTCTATTGCTGCAATTGAGATTTCCTTCGCTGTTGACCCTTTCCTATGTCGTTACGTCAAAATAAAACTTGCTTTCGAAACATAAATGCAAGCTTGACTATAAAAAAAAAAAGTAAGCTTTTCACTGAAAAGCAAAGGAGAACAAATTCTTATTCTCGAATTACGAGTTCATCAGAGCCTAAATTCGAACATTTTTTCGGTGTAAGAGAGAATTCAAAGAAGGTAACACAACAGAACCAAGAAAAACAAAGTTCACAGGTTCTTACACCGAAGTTAACCCCGTTTTTGCTAATGTCGGGGATCATCGAGTTGGTAAATATTAAAACCAACACTATTTTGTCTAAGCCAACCATAAACATTTAACGTAAAAATGAGGTTGCCTCACATTTCGCAAAGTAAAATGGCAGAAAATGGGGAGGAAACTATGCAAAATAATTTAAAAACTTAAGTACTTATCTTAAAATGCTCAACGAAAGGTTCCCAGATAAAACCATACCAAAAATGGCGGACAAAGCTACAGCTTTCTAGGAAATCACATGACCAGTAAACAAAGAAATATTTACATAAGCTTTCTCACCAAGCCCTTCGCCGCCACCAGTCTCAAATCCCCCCAGTCCTGAGAAGGCTGGTGTGTCCTCAAAAATTTCTATGATTTGCTCACTTGACTGGGAAGGGGGCTTGGGTGGAGGTCCACCGCCAGTCTTCTTGTACTCTTTCTTGTAATTACTAAATTCTTTTTTGGCTGTTTATTTCTTGGACGGAGCGATTCACTCGGCCAACAGCGTTTACCTCCTTGGTAATTTCATCCCAGACTTGACTTTTTCTTTTGTTGGTTATATTATTCATCAGCTTTGACTGGATCACATCAATATTTTTTTTACACTTTCTGTAATTACGGAAATCTCAAGAGGTGAGAAATTTGGTTTTCTTTTTCTTTCCTTTACTTCAAGTTCTTTCACCTCAATTTCCGCCATTTTGTTTTCTTCACTGGCCCCGCAATCCGCGCCAATTTTTCGCGTCATATTTTTTCAGAGGCAGGCGGTCGAAAGACTCGTTAAACCGGTTTTCATTTAGCACTAATCTGGGATTAGTTAATCGCGGGATAATTTCGCTTTCAGGAACTCCTTTTTAACCCACGATTAGTTATCCGAGGAATAAGAAATTTAATCGTGGATTTGACGCTAATCGGAGGATAGATTAATCGGCTTTCCAGGAACCGGGGCCTTGTCTTTTCATCATGACAATTTCCAATTCATCGTTATCCCCTCCTCGTAAACATTTTCCGATACTGTACCCTTTATTTACACATTAAACTTTAAAGGCGCTACCGGTTTTTGGGAGTATGTAAAAATAGGGTTCAGTTAGGTCCTCTCTAGGCAGATGGTACAATCTCTTATTATCTTCCTGCTTTCTTCTCCAAGTCTGTGATTGTCTTCAGAATTGAACCAGTCACATCAATATTTTCATAGAACTGTGAAGCTCTCACAGCCTTTTTTACATGTCTCTCTATATGTTGGATGGCTTTCTCCGACAGGATAACGGTAGTTGTATCTACTGTATGTCTTTCATCATGGTTGCAAATCATGATGATCAGTTTTTCAATGCTATTTATTATAGCATAAGATACGAGAGGTATTTGAGGAAATTAAAAAACAATTAAACTGATCTACTTTTGTGTCATAAATATCCCTTTTACAACTCCTTGGAGGTTTCATGGTAAATAAGAGCGGCAATGCTCCTTTTGGAACCATACGACTCTCTGGAGGTAGAATAGAATTCAACCCGCATGATTAATCTTGTTCACAATAGACAGTGCAAAAGGGCATCTTTTGGTGTATGTGCGATCGACATCCGCCATAATGATTTTGTACTCTAGAAAAAGCGACAGTTTTTGAAAAGATATCAAATCATGAGCAAGGATATGCTGTGATGATATCCAAAGGACCATGTCTTTTCATCATGACAATTTCCAATTCATCGGTATCCCCTCTTCCTAAATATTTTCCGATACTGTACCCATGTTTACACATTTAACTTTAAAAGGCGATACCGGTTTTCGGGAGTATGTAAACATAGCGTTCAGTTTGGTCATCTCTAGGCGGGTCTCTTATTATCTTCCTGCTTTCTTCTCCTAGTCTGTGATTGTCTTCAGAATTAAACCAGTCACATCAATATCTTCATAGAACTGTGAAGCGCTCACAGCCTTTTTTACATCTCTCTCTATGATATGTTGGAGGGCTTTCTCCGACAGGATAACGGTAGTTGTATCTATGTCTTTCATCATGGTTGCAAATCATGATGATCAGTTTTTTAAGGCTATTTATTATAGCATAAGGTATGAGAGGTATTTGAGGAAATTAAAAAACAATTGAACTGATCTACTTTTGCGTCATAAACATTCCTTTTACAACTCCTTGGAGGTTTCATGGTAAATAAGAGCAGCAATTCTGGTTTTAGAACGCTTCGCCTCTCTGGAGGTACAATAAAATTCAACCCGCATGATTAATCTTGTTCACAATAGTGCAAAAGAGGATCTTTTGGTGTACAATGAAGGTGCGATCGACATCCACCATAATGATTTTGTATTTTAGAAAAGCGACATTTTTTGAAAAGATATCAAATCACGACCAAGGATATGCCGTGATGATATCCAAACGACCATGTCTTTTCATCATGACAATTTCCAATTCATCGTTATCCCCTCCTCGTAAGCTTCTGATACTGTACGCTATGTTTACACATTTAACTTTAAAGGCGCTACCGGTTTTCGGGAGTATGTAAAAATAGGGCTTAGGTTGGTCCTCTCTAGGCGGATGGTACAATCTCTTATTATCTTCCTGCTTTCTTGTCTGCAGCTCTGTGATTGTGTTCAGAATTAAACCAGTTACATCAATATTTTCATAGAACTGTGAAGCTCTCACGGCCTCTTTTATGTGTCTCTATGATACATTGTATGTTGGACAGGTTTCTCTGACAGGATAACAGTAGTTGTATCTGCTGTATGTCTTTCATTGTGGTTACGAATCATGATGTTCAGTTTTTCAAGGCTATTTATTATAGCATAAGATATGAGAGGTATTTAAGGAAATTAAAAAACGATTGAACTGATCTACTTTTGTGGCATAAACATCCCTTTATACAACCCTTTCCCGACAAAAAAATGCTCTATACAACTCCTTGGAGGTTTCAGGGTAAATGAGAGCGGCAATGCATTTTTTCGAACACTACGCCTCTCTGGAGGTAGAATAGAATTCAACCACATGATTGATCTTGTTCACAATACTGCAAAAAAGCATCTTTTTTTTATGTGCGATCGACATCCACCATAATGATTCTGTATTCTAGAAAAAGCCACGTTTTTTTAAACATATCAAATCACGAGTAAGGATATGCTGTGATGATATCCAAACGACCATGTCTTTTCATCATGACAATTTCCAATTCATCGGTATCCCCTCCTCCTAAATATTTTCCGATACTGTACCCTATGTTTACACATTTAACTAGAAAGGTGCTACCAGTTTTCGGGAGTATGTAAACATAGGGTTCAGTTTGGTCCTCTCTAGGCGGATGGTACAATCTCTTATTATCTTCCTGCTTTCTTCTCTCCAACTCTGTGATTGTGTTCAGAATTAAACCAGTCACATCAATATTTTCATAGAACTGTGAAGCTCTCACAGCCTTTTTTTACGTGTCTCTCTATGATATGTTGCATGGCTTTCTCTAACAGGATAACAGTAGTTGTATCTATGTCTTGCATGGTGGTTACGAATCATGATCAGTTTTTCAAGGCTATTTATTATAGCATAAGATATGAGAGGTATTTAAGGAAATTAAAAAACGATTGAACTGATCTAATTTTGCGGCATAAAAATGCCTTTATACAACTCTTTCCCGACAAAAAAATGCTCTATACAACTCCTTGGAGGTTTCAAGGTAAATAAGAGCGGCAATGCTCCTTTTGGAACGCTACGACTCTCTGGAGGTACAATACAATTCAACCTGCATGATTAATCTTCATCATCAACTCCTTGGAGGTTTCAAGGTAAATAAGAGCGGCAATGCTCCTTTTGGAACGCTACGACTCTCTGGAGGTACAATACAATTCAACCTGCATGATTAATCTTGTTCACAATAGACAGTGCAAAAGGGCATCTTTTGGTGTATGTGCGATCGACATCCACCATAATGATTCTGTATTCTAGAAAAAGCCACGTTTTTTTAAAAGATATCAAATCACGAGCAAGGATATGCCGTGATGATATCCAAACGACCATGTCTTTTCATCATGACAATTTCCAATTCATTGTTATCCCCTCCTTGAAACATTTTCTGATACTGTACCCTATGCTTACACATGTAACTTTAAAGACGCTACCGGTTTTCGGGAGTATGTAAAAATACAGCTCAGTTTGGTCCTCTCTAGGCGGATGGTACAATCTCGTATTATCTTTCTGCTTTCTTCTCTGCAACTCTGTGATTGTCTTCAGAATTAAACCAGTCACATCAATATTTTCATAGAACTGTGAAGCTCTCACGGTTTTTTTTGTGTCTCTCTATGATATGTTGGACGGCTTTCTCTAACAGGATAACAGTAGTTGTATATATGTCTTTCATTGTGGTTACGAATCATGATGTTCAGTTTTTCAAGGCTATTTATTATAGCATAAGATATGAGAGGTATTTAAGGAAATTAAAAAACGATTGAACTGATCTACTTTTGCGGCATAAAAATGCCTTTATACAACCCTTTCCCAACAAAAAAAATGCTCTATATAACTCCTTGGAGGTTTCAAGGTAAATAAGAGCGGCAATGCTCCTTTTGGAATGCTACGACTCTCTGGAGGTACAATACAATTCAACCTGCATGATTAATCTTGTTCACAATAGACAGTGCAAAAGGGCATCTTTTGGTGTATGTGCGATCGACATCCACCATAATGATTCTGTATTCTAGACAAAGCCACGTTTTTTTAAAAGATATCAAATCACGAACAAGGATATGCCGTGATGATATCCAAACGACCATGTCTTTTCATCATGACAATTTCCAATTCATTGTTATCCCCTCCTTGAAACATTTTCCGATACTGTACCCTATGTTTACACATTTAACTTTAAAGACGCTACCGGTTTTCGGGAGTATGTAAAAATACAGCTCAGTTTGGTCCTCTCTAGGCGGATGGTACAATCTCGTATTACCTTTCTGCTTTCTTCTCTGCAACTCTGTGATTGTCTTCAGAATTAAACCAGTCACATCAATATTTTCATAGAACTGTGAAGCTCTCACGGTTTTTTTTGTGTCTCTCTATGATATGTTGGACGGCTTTCTCTAACAGGATAACAGTAGTTGTATATATGTCTTTCATTGTGGTTACGAATCATGATGTTCAGTTTTTCAAGGCTATTTATTATAGCATAAGATATGAGAGGTATTTAAGGAAATTAAAAAACGACTGAACTGATCTACTTTTGCGGCATAAAAATCCCTTTATACAACTCTTTCCTGACAAAAAAAATACTCTATACAACTTCTTGGAGGTTTCATGGTAAATAAGAGCGGCAATGCATTTTTGAGAACACCACGCCTCTCTGGAGGTAGAATAGAATTCAATCCGCATGATTCATCTTGTTCACAATAGTGGAAAAAAGCATCTTTTTTTTTATGTGCGATCGACATCCACCATAATGATTCTGTATTCTAGAAAAAGCCACGTTTTTTTGAAAGATATCAAATCACAAGAAAGGCACGCTGGGGCCAAACCACCCCTCTTGTGGGTCTTCGGGGGAGCGAGGTGGGTATTGGGTAAAAATCAAGATGGCGCAAAATAAGGAATTTACGTGACAAAAATCCAAGATGGCAGCCAAAGTTGAGTTTGCTGAAACGCTTCGACCTGCTTTACAGCGTGCTAAATCTGACTGTTTATCCAAAATTTCAACTGGGGATGGAATCAAAAAAGTGAGTGACTTCTTTCGAGAGCTTGATGGTGCCGTGGGAGTCTTGGACCATAAATACAACGAGCGTTCCAGAGATCGAGAGATACAACGACTGTTGCCTTCACAAGGAATGGTAGCTAGGGCCTTAAGAAAGATTCACATAAAAATTATTCGCCGCCTCAGTTCAAGACCGAGATTAGCTAATCCATGGATCGGTGAATTTACTGTGGATATGCCCAAGGAGGTGATGGAATGCATCTCAAAAAATATCTTGGACTGAACAAATTTCGGTCATGAATTTAGTGAAACGAACTCTCAATTGTTTTACAAAATCATTGATTTTCGTAAGGCAAAATATTTATTCAGAAGAATGGACATTGATGGGGTTGAAGTGGAGCTTCAGGACATTCTAAAAAAACAAATAAATCGTGAACAGGAGAGGTGTGAGGTGATTGTTTCAGATGAGAAGCCACTGGAGTTGAAGTTTCATAAGAAAAATGAAGTTCTGACCGTGAAATTTCACTATGGCTACTGGAACATGGACGGTGTGCCACAACACTAGATCTAAGACATTACTATTATTATTATTATTATTGAAAGTAGGATTTTAACACCCAGGGAGCAGGGTTAACGAAGTGGTGAGAGCACTCGCCTTCCACAAATGTGGTCTGGGATCGATTCCCAGTTGGTTGTGTGTGCAAGGTTGAGTTTGTTGATTCTCTCTACTCTGCTTCAAGAGGTTTTCCCCGAACTCCAGCTTTCCCCAACATTTTATATGCTTTGTTGTGATTCAATCAGTTGTTGCTGTACATCATGATCAAAATCATAACTATTAAATTATAGTTTATTGTTCAATTTCAAAACCATCATTATATATTGTTCACTTTTCAGTCAATTAAGTTAATTGACATTGCAATTTATTCATATATTAGATATACTATAAGCTCTTTTCCTATGATCAATCTAGCAAGAAAAGGCACATCCCATGTTTTTGTTTATAATGTGTCTTCCAGTGAATTCTCAGTCATACTCTGTTGCAAAGGGCATAACAATAACAATAACAATAACAACAATAACAATAACAATAACAATAACAATAATAATAACAATAATAATAATAATAATAATAATAATAATAATAATAATAATAATCACTTTCTCTTAAAGTACTTGAGAACAGATTTCAAAGGGTGATCTTGAATGCAACTCCATGACTCCCTGGAGCAGTAATTATTTGAAGGCTTTGAGGGCAGCCACACTCAGTTTTCATTATTGCTACAGTTCTGTTTCATATGGAACAATGGTAGAGTGTCTAAGCTAGTAATCAGGATTTTATAGGTTTGACTACAAGGAACACTTAGAATTTTTCTGAGTTGAAAATTACCACTTGTACAATAATCACTTGAGCACAGAGGCTCAACTAATTGGGGAGACAGGAAATCAAATGAACTCAACACAAATTATATTACATTGTTATCTCTGATAACATTATCGAGAGTTGAGTTGTTTCTACGAAAGTATAAGATAATTAAAATAATATTTTCCATTTAATCAATAATTGCAACACTAAAAAATAGGAAATAAAGTGTATATATGTTTATACATATAACGAATTAACTATTTAAGAAACTGCTTGAGCTCATTGTTAACTTTTCCAGTAGCAACACTTTGCTTCACTAGCTTCGTCAGGTTGTCTTTGCATATCGTGCAACCTTCATCAGCGACATTTAACTTAGGCAGACCACAATAACAAAATCTGTCATCGTGGTCTTTAACCCTCTTGGGTATGTAAGACTCAGAACCTTTCTTTTTCTCTTGACGATAAATAACACTGTAGGGGTCCATCTCCCTAAGCCATAAGAGACAGACAAACTCATGACGGAACACAATCCACCACCTCATATTTTTCTTCACATTGCAAGTGTTCTCAACATACTTTGCCAGCTTGACATGTTTAGCCTCTCGACCCTGCATAGAGTTAAGGCCAAGCCCAAACCCAAGCTCCTCCAATAGTAGGTTGGTGTGATATGGAATGGCATAGCCCAGGGTCCACACGGTGGGATTCACCCCATCTAACAGGAGACGATTTGCTGTGAAATAGTTTTGGCACAATTTCTTCAAATCATCAACTTGCTGCTTGCTTACATCAACTCTGGAGTAAATAGCAGCAGCATCCCTGATTTGCACACCAATGAATGCTAGTGTGTGAAGCTTTAGGACAGACCCACTTGACAGCTTGTCTATCTGCAACAGTGCCTTAATTAGGTAAGCAAAGTTCCATGAAAATCTCTTGGATTCCAGACCAGTGAATCTGTATGAAAAAGGGATTCCCTTCTTTCTCTTCTCACTAAACCACATATTAAAGCTGTTGCAAAGTCTTCCACACTTTATGGTTTCTCGTAAACTCTTCAGAAATGCCACCAGTGCTGAGGAGTTTGGAAGGTCTGAGACCACTGTTGCTGTCTTCAGTTTAGCTTGGTCAGTGTACTGCATGGACATTGTCAGGAGAGCTAAAAACCAATGCTGCCAGGCATTGTTAGTGTTGTGGAGTGGCTCAGCTTTAGCTAAATCCACATATTTGCCTAGAGGGGGGACAAATTCTTGCCTAGATTTCTCCTTGGCAATTAATTTGGTGACCTCTGATCTTTGTTTCCCATGAGGGTCTTTAAGCTTGTCTTTAAACTTGGCAACTTTCTCTGCAACTTGAATCCGCTTGGAGTAATCCCATGGTTGCCAAGTTGCTTCTGGTCCGCCAATTGAGCCACCAATAGTGGTTTTGTCAGTTTGGTTCACATTGGCAAATGGTGAAAAGTAAATGGCACAGTTATTAAGCTCGCCTGACATGGATGACAACCATTTCATGTCAGCTGGGATCAACTGGAATCTAAATTCAACCACATGGCCTTGGTCTGTAGTGAGTTTAGTTCCCTCTATACGCTTCATTTCTTCTACCAAATGCTTGGTGTATTGCTTCATCAAGGGAGTGTCTTCAGCACAATTAGCACCCATCAGAAGGTGGTTGTCGTTGCAGCTCTGCACCCTGTTTAGAAGGTTCAGAATGCTGACAAGGTATGCTATAAATTAAGAATTAAAATCATGAGGGACCATTTAACTAAAAAAAAGTGGTCATCACTAGCTCCCACAAAAAATTAATGCTAAAGAAAGTATCCAATAAATAATATTTTAAAGACATTATTTTAATACTGCACTACTATACATACACTATATCACTATCATCTGAAAGTGCAAAAAGCAATACCTGTTGCTGTATCATCTTTCCCAAAGGGAGCACCATCTGCACCAATGGCTACATGCAGAACTCCTTTCATGCCATTGAACCAATGTAGGCAGGGGTTTTTCAAATCCAGAAACAAGTACATATCAGCTAATCGCAGCAGGAAAGGTTCCAAGGGCCTGCAAACACCAGATGTTGATTCCAGGGAATATTTGCTTGCCAGGTCTTCCAATGATAGCACTTTACCAATTTCTATGGCTTTGACAAAACTCATGAGTGATTTGTAAGGCAAAATTTTTGGAACTTCACATCCTTTCATAAGTTCTGTTTTCTGGTTTTTCTTTTTCTTTCCAGTTTCTTTTACCACATCTGAACTATTTCTAATGCTTGTGTACTTTCTCTTACTAATGAGGCCTCCTTCATATAGTACACGCAAGCTTCTCACCTGATTTCCTTCGCTTTGTTCCTAATGTTTTATTTTGCTCTTGACAATACCTGGAATTATCTCTTGCATGCAAATATCTGAGTTGCTAATATAATTGGTCATCTCAGGTTTTGAGGCGGTGGATATTAATGTCGTCCACAAACCATCAAGCACTGGTTTGTTGTCTTGGGGTGATTTTTTTGTGGCTCCAGAGCAAGTATGGATTGGCCCAAGTGCAGCCAGGGTCTTTTTTCTGTGTCTAAAAAACTGCTTTCTGGAAAGATTAAGCTTTTCGCTATTTGTTGGCAGCATTTTGCTTGAGATAGTAGGTCCTCTGTCATCTTTTATCTTTTTGGCTTGATACCCACTGTCGTCATTGACTACATTTTCCAAGTCAGAAATCTGTGCATTATAGTTAAATTCAATATATTAATTAAAAAACAAAATATATTTTTTGTTATCACTTGTAACAACAAATATGCAGATTTATAATAGTCCAGTCTCTATCAACTCCATTTCTAAGTCTAAAGGAGCTTTAATTAAATGAAATCTTTTAATGTGTATTTAGGCACCAAATCATATCACTTACAGCTTCATATCATTCAGGCAAGCTGGCAAAATTATAAATTAGAATGGACTATTTTCCAAGGAGCTTTAATTAAATGAAATCACTTAATGTGTATTTAGACACCAATTCATATCACTTACAGCTTCATATCAGTTAGGCAAGCTGGCAAAATTATAAACTAGAATGAAGCATTTTCCAAGAAGCTTTATATATTAATTAAATGAAATTACTTAATGTGCATTTAGACACCAATTCATATCACTTACAGCTTCATATCATTCTGGCAAGCTGGCAAAATTATAAATTAGAATGGACCATTTTCCAAGGAGCTTTAATTAAATGAAATCACTTAATGTGTATTTAGACACCAATTCATATCACTTACAGCTTCATATCATTTAGGCAAGCTGGCAAAATTATAAATTAGAATGGACCATTTTCCAAGGAGCTTTAATTAAATGAAATCACTTAATGTGTATTTAGACACCAATTCATATCCCTTACAGCTTCATATCATTTAGGCAAGCTGGCAAAATTATAAACTAGAATGAAGCATTTTCCAAGAAGCTTTATATATTAATTAAATGAAATTACTTAATGTGCATTTAGACACCAATTCATATCACTTACAGCTTCATATCATTCTGGCAAGCTAGCAAAATTCAAAACTAGAATGGACCATTTTCCGACTAGAATGGGTTTATAAGTTTATATTTTGTTTACATTTATGATCACAAATCATGTTGTACATAGGAAATGCGCAGAACAACATATAATTTATACAAACCTTTGGCTTTTGTCTTCGAATATGCTCTTCAGTTTTGTGAAGTTTCGAATTCAAAGCTTCAAGTTCCGTCGCCTTCTCATCTAGTTGCAATTTCAGCTTGCTTATTTTAGCGTCTTGTTCGACCAACGCAAGGGCCAGTTCTTGTGATCTCTCCTTTTTTAAGCGGTTATATGCAGCAAGGGGAAAGCGTTGTTTTCGCCCACTCGAGGTTACCCTAAACACCCATGACAATTTTTTTTTGTATTAGGACAATAGCTTTTAATATGTACATTTTTAATAAGATGAGACATCGAACTAACATCGTATGACTTTCGATTTTGGTGTGAGTTTCGACATTCAGAGAAAATCTTCATTGAAAAGCATTACCTTGAATGCTCCTCGGCTGGAATATCTTCGCAATTTGCTATTCCAATCATACTACTTTCCTCGATTAATTTTTGCGTATTACGCCTTCATTACACACCAATTTAAAGCTAATGAACTGAAAAATACAAAATAAGGCACCATTTCTGGCTGCATTGTACCCAGGCTACGAAAATCCCGGTTGAAATCCGCCGATTTGGCCCAAAATCCTTTCACTGACATACCCACAGGCCTTTGCCTGCTCGAAGCCGCCATCTTGAAAAATGTGACCCACGGGCTGACGACCCATCTGGGGGGTAGTCTGGCCCCAGCGTGAGGATATGCTGTGATGATATCCAAACGACCATGTCTTTTCATCATGACAATTTTCAATTTATCGGTATCCCCTCCTCCTAAATATTTTTCAATACTGTACCCTATGTTTACACATTTAACTAGAAAGGTGCTACCAGTTTTCGGGAGTATGTAAACATAGGGTTCAGTTTGGCCCTCTCTAGGCGGATGGTACAATCTCTTATTATCTTCCTGTTTTCTTCTCTGCAACTCTGTGATTGTCTTCAGAATTTAACCAGTCACATCAATATTTTCATAGAACTGTGAAGCTCTCACGGCCTTTTTTACGTTTCTCTCTATGATATGTTGGACAGCTTTCTCCGACAGGATACCAGTAGTTGTATCTGTCTCATTGTGGTTACGAATCATGATGTTCAGTTTTTCAAGGCTATTTATTATAGCATAAGATATGAGAGGTATTTAAGGAAATTAAAAAACGACTGAACTGATCTACTTTTGCATCATAAAAATCCCTTTACACAACTCCTTGGAAGTTTCAACGTAAATAAGAGCGGCAATGCTACTTTTGGAACGCCTCGCCTCTCTGGAAGTACAATAAAATTTAACCCGCATGATTGATCTTGTTCACAATAGTGCAAAAGAGGATCTTTTGGTGTAGGTGCGATCGACATCCACCATAATGATTTTGTATTGTAGAAAAAGTGACGTTTTTTGAAAAGATATCAAATCGCGAGCAAAGATATGCCGTGATGATATCCAAACAACCATGTCTTTTCATCATGACAATTTCCAATTCATCATTATCCCCTCCTCGTAAACATTTTCCAATACTGTACCCTACGTTTACACATTTAATTTTAAAGGTGCTACGGGTTTTCGGGAGTATGTAAAAATAGGGCTTAGTTTGGTCTTCTCTAGGCCGATAGTATAATCTCTTATTATCTTCCTGCTTTCTTCTCTGCAACTCTGTGATTGTCTTCAGAATTAAACCAGTCACATCAATATTTTCATAGAACTGTGAAGCTCTCACGGCCTTTTTTGTGTCTCTCTATGATATGTGGGACGGCTTTCTCTAACAGGATAACGGTAGTTGTATCTATGTCTTTCATTGTGATTACGAATCATGATGTTCAGTTTTTCAAGGCTATTTACTATAGCATAACATATGAGAGGAATTTAAAGTGGTACTATGATCAAAAAATGATTTCCTTTTTTTCTTCAGATTTTGAAAGCGTGTTCGCTTAACAACTAACTGGCAAAATTGTGAGCTTTGAGTTTTATCCAAAGGCTGTTTATTTTGAGTTTAAGTTTTGGATTTCATGGTCAGCCATTACTCACGTTCAAAACTGGCCGATTGGTCCTCAGAGGGTTGGATCTAGAGAAAATGACGTCATTTACTCACTAGCTTAAAATTTCAGCGTGTAAACGCAATTTATTATATATGCAAAACACGGGTTGAAAAGTCTGAAAGCCCGAAACTCCCGTGCTGCATATTAATTAGGCCGCGTACACACGCATTGCATTCTTAAACTAGTGCGCGTTTGACGTCATTTTCTCCTCGACCCAGCTCTCTCAAGATTTTAAAGTTAGTAATGGCGGACCAATAAATAAGAAAATTCCAGCTAAAATAAACAGGTGTCTTTTTAAAACTAGAACTTAAAACTTAGGTGAGTTAGTGTTTAGTTAACATAGTTTTGAAATCCAAAGGAAAAACAAAATTTTTTTTTGGTCGTAGTACCACTCTAAGGAAAGTAAAAAACGATTGAACTGATCTACTTTTGCGCCATAAAAATCCCTTTATACAACCCTTTCCCGACAAAAAAAATGCTGTATACAACTCCTTGGAGGTTTCATGGTAAATAAGAGCGGCAATGCTCCTTTTGGAACGCTACGACTCTCTGGAGGTAGAATAGAATTCAACCCGCATGATTTATCTTGTTCACAATAGACAGTGCAAAAGGGCATCTTTTGGTGTATGTGCGATCGACATCCACCATAATGATTCTGTATTCTAGAAAAAGCCACGTTTTTTTTAAACATATCAAATCACGAGTAAGGATATGCTGTGATGATATCCAAACGACCATGTCTTTTCATCATGACAATTTCCAATTCATCGGTATCCCCTCCTCCTAAATATTTTCCGATACTGTACCCTATGTTTACACATTTAACTAGAAAGGTGCTACCAGTTTTCGGGAGTATGTAAAGATAGGGCTCAGTTTGGTCCTCTCTAGGCGGATGGTACAATCTCTTATTATCTTCCTGCTTTCTTCTCTGCAGCTCTGTGATTGTGTTCAGAATTAAACCAGTCACATCAATATTTTCATAGAACTGTGAAGCTCTCACAGCCTTTTTTTACGTGTCTCTCTATGACATGTTGGATGGCTTTCTCTAACAGGATAACAGTAGTTGTATCTATGTCTTCCATGGTGGTTACGAATCATGATCAGCTTTTCAAGGCTATTTATTATAGCATAAGATATGAGAGGAATTTAAGGTAACTAAAAAACGACTGAACTGATCTACATTTGCCGCATAAAAATCCCTTTATACAACCCTTTCCCGACAAATAAAATGCTCTATACAACTCCTTGGAGGTTTCATGGTAAATGAGAGCGGCAATGCATTTTTTAGAACACTATGCCTCTCTGGAGGTAGAATAGAATTCAACCCGCATGGTTGATCTTGTTCACAATAGTTCAAAAAAGCGTCTTTTTTTTTAGGTGTGATCGACATCCACCATAATGATTCTGTATTCTAGAAATAGGCACGTTTTTTTGAAAGATATCAAATCACAAGCAAGGATATGCTGTGATGATATCCAAACGACCATGTCTTTTCATCATGACAATTTCCAATTCATCGGTATCCCTCCTCCTAAATATTTTCCAATACTGTACCCTATGTTTACACATTTAACTAGAAAGGTGCTACCAGTTTTCGGGAGTATGTAAACATAGGGCTCAGTTTGGTCCTTGCTAGGCGGATGGTACAATCTCTTATTATCTTCCTGCTTTCTTTTCTCCAACTCTGTGATTGTCTTCAGAATTAAACCAGTCACATCAATATTTTCATAGAACTGTGAAGCTCTCATGGCCTTTTTTACGTGTCTTTCTATGATATGTTGGACAGCTTTCTCCGACAGGATAACAGTAGTTGTATCTATGTCTCATTGTGGTTACGAATCATGATGTTCAGTTTTTCAAGGCTATTTATTATAGCATAAGATATGAGAGGTATTTAAGGAAATTAAAAAACAATTGAGCTGATGTACGTTTGCATCATAAAATTCCCTTTACACAACTCCTTGGAGGTCTCAAGGTAAATAAGAGCAGCAATGCTACTTTTAGAACGCCTTCGCCTCTCTGGAAGTACAATAAAATTTAACCAGCATGACTACTCTTGTTCACAATAGTGCAAAAGAGGATCTTTTGGTGTAGGTGCGATCGACATCCACCATAATGATTTTGTATTGTAGAAAAAGTGACGTGTTTTGAAAAGATATCAAATCACGAGCAAGGATATGCCGTGATGATATCCAAACGACCATGTCTTTTCATCATGACAATTTCCAATTCATCGTTATCCCCTCCTCGTAAGCATTTTCATGTAAATTCACTCGAACAAAGGTTCCCAGTTGCTTTCATCACTGATCAACTGCATCTTTTGAACTCGGCTAATTTACGGTGTCTGACATTTGAAGACTGCAGACTAACCCTAAATTACAATTATTGAAAGGGACCATTTTAAAATGGGTTCTTAGACTTGAATAATGTTTATCAGCGTTATTTGAAATGGGTGCTTAGACTGAAATAATGTTTATCTGTGCTATTTGTAGGCAGTCTGCAAATGTCAGAAACCGGCTAATTTACGCAGTGGTAGTTTGAGCTTTGCACTGGCGAAATTTATGGTTTGACAATAAGAGGCGTAATGAGGGAGATATCGAAAATGTAATTTGCGGTAGTTGAAGTTATGACACAAAGAGTTGTTATCTTGCCGATTTTTTGGCATTGCTACATGTTTACCTCTACGTTAGGCAATTAAGTGATCTTTGATTGCCTTAGATTTGTTTCCTTGTTTCACACGCGTCCCCTGTTGCCGATAAGCTTACGAAAAGTACAGTACCAAACATGTTTTGGTTGTGGCGTTATATATTTTTTTTGAGAGAGAGAAAGTGGTGATTGAAATGCATTTTCACTAATTTATTGCTGTGGTGGTATTTTGACATAGGGCTGCTGTGTTTTAGGTGTTGCATCAAGACAGGAAAAAACAAAAAGGACTGCTGATGTGGAACCACCTGTGGTGGCCACTGCTTCAGCAACACAGTCAGTGGAACAGGTGCATATGAGAAATGTGTGGGTAGACAGTGTTTTAGGTGGCTTGGAAGATCACCCTCCATGCCCTCACTGTCTAATGGGTCCTTGCATCACTGTCGGTGAATTGACCCTTATTCAAGGATCCTGTGCACCAGACATTACCAATCACACCAAGCGTCACAAAAACTATCGACGGTTTTGGAAAAGTCTGAAAGACAGGGGTTTGTGGCAGCATGAACTTTATATTAATCGAAAGACCTCAGCTGGTCTTAGTGAGATAGAGTTGCGTGAGCTTATGCCCCAGTGTGTCCTTGACGACACCAGGAAACGATACCCCAACCCACCTGGTGTGCCATATATGGGACACAAAAGGGCATAAGTATCCAAAACCCCTGTGAACATGGTAATGTTACCTTACCATAATGAATACCACCATTTCACATTTACATTAAAAAAAATACTATTAATTAATAATCTCCTTATGTTCTGTACTGATCAATAGCAATTTAAGCAGTTATATAAATATATTATGGATTTGTTTGAATTGTGTTGATCCGTTTACTGGCATATTGTTACTTTATTATCCTTTCCTACTGGACATCTTGTTACTGGAAATACATTGTATCAGTGATTTATTTTTTATCTGCAACTCATTTATAACTGTAGTTGGGAAGCTTCATCGGTGTCTGATAAACATGGAAAATACTTCGCTTGTTACATTTTAGTTCTTGGCAGCTTTTATAAGTATAAATTTGGTTACAGCTTGTATTGAATACAAAAGATTTGTTAAACATATCAATTACAGCTGATGAATTTCTCTGCAGTATTCTACAATTGAGGGAAAGAGCTCCTTTTTCAAATTTCTTGAGCTTTCTTAGTAATTAGTCTTGAAGAAAGTGGTCCACACGCGTTCCCTGAAATTAAATGTTTTAGGCTGTAGATTCCGGTGCCCCGTTCTACGATTTGGTCGGCGCACATCTTGAATCAAGCTCACAGATGTTGCTTCTCTGTTTACATTTTCATTCTGCAAAGAGATCAAATGAAATAACATACAAATGTTTTTGTGTTTATCAATGTAAACAGCTTCTCTATTGACTCTTTAATTGTGCGAAGAGAAATGAAATAACACGCAACTGTTTTTGTATTGATCAATTTAAATTGCACATCCCATCTGTTCATTGTTACAAAAGTGTCTTCTACTTACCCAGCCCATAACTGCCAGTGCCATGCGCATGTTGAAAGTGCGGTCGGCGAAGTGGATTCGCTTTGGACAATAGATGAGGATGGTGTTGTTGAAAGATTCCACCCAGTAGGTGTCACGACACTGGAAATTAAGAAAATTAAAATCACCGGTTAATTATTACAAATACCACCTCCAACTTTGAAAAACCTTTCTCCTTTCTCAGTCTGATAGGGTAAGAAAGGAAAACATGGTTAATTGCCTGGTAATAGTCTTCAGCAAGTTTGTACACTTTTGAATCCAAGATGAATTTTCAACGGGCAGCTATTGCTCGGGGATTTGTAAGTTTCACTTTTCTGCAGTGGTATCCAGGTATTTTGCACTTTGACTCAGAGTCACAGCTGTTGTGATTTGCCTGCAAGCAAACATAATACCTTTGGCTTGAACAGCTGGTAAAATTTTCCTTATTGCCTCAAATTCATGGGTTTGGGAGCTGCGAAACTCTTCCTTCATGACAGTTTTCACAGCTACAACATGGTGGGTTCTGTCCAAAAGACACATTGTAATATTAACGAGAATTGGTGACAAGACAAAACTCAGAGTAAGGTAAACCAATCTGACTTTTACAAATTCGCATGTTTTCCTGCACAAAACTTACTTGCACATGTCTTTACTTACTCATAAGATATCATGGCCACTGTAGAGTGGTATGCATTTGATGTCGAGTCATGTCGGCAGTCAGTTATGACAGTCTACAAACCAGAGAAATTATGTATTAATTTAACTGAAAGGTCTCCAATTCCCTAGCATGATTTAGATTTAAGAGACTGTGATTATAAGCAGGTGAATTTATGGTTAGATTAACTTACAGCCCCATTCTTTTCAATGTAAGCATCTGTGTTCTGGACCTCCTGTATCCTTTCTCTCATTGAAGAGTCTGCAGCTTTGTTTACAATATCAATATAGCCCATGTTGTCATATACTATAAACAATAATAATTATAATTATCGAGGGTGGATGAAGACAAGTAATATGATACAACTTCTGAATTGTGCATTGAAGATACCTTGTATCACCTTACCATTATCAATATACTTATCACCAAGACTGCCAATTTTGGCAGCCTCAGCAAATCCCTGGTATTGGATTTCAAGCATGCCAGAACTTGTGAAACCATGAACCATTCTAAAAAGGAGAATCAGATTAGATACTTAGTTGTTTGATATGGGAAAAAATAATTTGGAAGATAGACTGAAAAGTATATGCAGCTTTCCGGCTACCGGTCTAACCCAGATTAAGAATATCAAATAAAAACCACAGGTGCTTGGATCTAGGAGCAGTAATTAGGGCATTCCCCTAGAATAAATCATAGCTGAATAAGCAAGGTTTTAGATCCAAGTAAATGTAACACACACAAGGTTTCAGAACCTACAGTTAGCGGTATACTTGCTTCCGATTATAGAGGAGCTGGCCCATTTGATCCTGTGGTCACCCTGCTCGCAGCAAAACTCCATTCGGAGAAAGTGTCCATCCATATTCATGTGCTCTCCGTCGAAAACGTAAGGACAACCACACATACAACCTCTGGCAGTAGCCTGTAGCAAAGTGATTAGAGATTCATTTCCGCAAACGAAGAAGTTCTCAGAGTCGTGTGCGGGAGATAAAATCTGCATACAAGCAGGTCCTTCTAATTCTCTGGACGGCCACTGACACCTGAAATCCTTTGTTTTTACAATGTACCTGCCTTTCAGCATAAAGCTGGAAGACAGACTTAGTAGCGTTCGCCTGGACAGCAACATCGTTTTTTTCCGACTTTTCAACGGTCTTTCCCTCGTACCGGTCCATAAGAACTTGCAAAAAGTCTGCATTTGTTCGACCTGACCACACATTCGCCATGTTACGTAATCTCACGAACCGAGCACTGGTAGCTTGCATTTCCTCTTCTTCTCCAAAATTAAACTGAAAGTTTAAGCTGAACTGAGGCTTGCGAGGTTTCTCTTTTCGTTTTTCATTACAAATTTTTTGCTTGTCATATTTAGCTTTCTTCGCAGAAGGTTCACTAGCACCCAACATTTTCTCACTCGAACCCGATATTAAATTTATGAGAAAAACTAACGCGGAGAGATTTCGACGTTTCGATGACATCCTGTCATCATTATCAAGAAAATGAAGAAAAAATTTTGGAAAAATTTTTTCCAAGCTGAAGTATCCGAACGAGCTAGTCGATTCTACAATCTTATCTTTCATTAAATCCAAGCTATCGAATGTTTCGAGTCCACCCCCTGTTGTGCCAGTTGAACAACCTGTGCGGATACTGCTGCTGTTCAAAGACCAAAAGTCTGCTGACGTCTTAAGAAAACAACTAAACAACCTTAGCAACAGAATTGGAACACCTCTACAGCCCATCTATACTAGTCGTAAACTGGGTGATGCACTTGGCGTAAAAGAACAAAAGCCCTCTCTGATCAATCAACACAGTGTGGTCTACAAATTTTCATGTCCTCTGTGCGATGCAGAATACATAGGCCTCACAACTCGACATCTTTTTAAGAGAATCGAAGAACACTGTCGCAGTTCTTCATCCATTTGCAGACATCTTCAACAAGATCATGATACCAGCCCTAGATCTCTTGACTTAGCCAAGAATTTTGCAGTTCTGAGAAAATGCCAAGGAAAGATGGACTGTCTGGTATACGAGATGCTCCCGGTTAAAAGTACAGACCAAGCCTTAACATCCAATCAGACTCAATACGTGCTAAAGTTTTTACTTGACTTTGTGTTTTCCTTTGTGTGAGGTCACTGGATGATTCACTTGCTTAGAACAACAGACTATTGTTTTTGGTTTAGTTTTTTGACTACTTACTTATGTAAATTTTCTTCAAAAAATCTTTTCTTCATTTTCTTCGAAACGTCGAGATCTCTCCGCGTTAGTTTTTCTCATAAATTTAATAACAAAAGTCAATCTTATACGAACCCGATATTCCTTTGTTTACTCGTAAATCCCTCGTAATTTTTTGAAATTTGCGCCAAAGATTACACCAATGGCAGACGAAATTATATCGGACAGAGAATAACATCCAATGGTAGAGCACAATAGAATAGAGTAGATGTTTCACTGGGGAAAACCCGAGGGAGAATTTCAGAAAATGGAGAGTTTCGAACTGTGTATTTGGCGCGGGATCGCGAACTAATTGGGCTCCTTACAACAAAATACAAGGAATATCTTGTGCACAAAATAGAAAATACAAGAAGACAACTTGCTTTTGAAGGTTCGTTTATTATTTACCTGTCACATTTGAATTTAGCGATAGATGGCACTAAAGTAGGCATCGCCACTCAATGGACGTGCACCCGCCATGTTGGAGTTATGCTTTATCAATTTGATTGAACTGGGGGAGACCCTATTTATACGGAACGCCTGCGTTTAACGCAAGCACATGAAAATGTGTGTAATTACACGCGTGTAATTTTGACTCGGTAGACGTGATATTGCGTGTAATTTTACACGCAGTCATTAAACTGGAACTCATTAAGTGCGTGTAGTGAGAACAGAATATTAAAAGTGCGTGTAATGAAAACAAAACATTTTTTTTGTGTAACATTTATGATAGTGGACTGCACTGTGATATAGTTTAATGTTTCGCCCTCTTGCTTTTGGTCGTAAAATGTTCCCGATAAAATCGAGCAGTTTCGCTAAACTGGTTTATAGTAAAAATATTTTTTTTCCGTTCGAGTTTCAACAACAAGTGGCGCCGGGGAGCGATTGGCGTGATGAGTAGCACAATCATGACTCCATTTTGTGTTACATAGGTAAAAAAACCTTCAAATGCTAAAATGCTCTCTTTATTGTTTCTTTAAGTCCACTTTTGCTTTTGATGTTTGTTTCAAGCAAATTCATGCAAAAAGTTACAGTTATGCGTTATAGAAAGCAGTTTTTCCATTTCCCATGATCCTTTGTGGGTGTGGCCTAATTCAGATTCTGGCCTTTTTCTTCTAAATTAAAGAGTTATTTACAAGCAGCAAATTATAATTCTACATATTTAGGGCAAATACATGTTTGCTTTGATAATCAGGACTGCTATGTTCTGATTCTGAGCAAATGTTTCCACATTTTTTGTTCTACCCTCAGCTGTCTTACAATGAAGCAATGATTTCTTCATGCTGCAGAAGTGAGAGTTTGTAGATGGGCTTCTTGCTGCGCCTTTTTACTGTAAGGTCACCACAGATATGCCTCGCAGTTGCTGCAAACACTGCTGCAACTCTTTTAGTATCTAGAGTGTAAGTCATGTCATGAATGTTATCACGTAGATAGAAGTGGCCTTTCAACACCTCACTCCCCTCACAGTAATGGCACAAGAAATCCTCTGTGAAGTCCTCGCTAAGCTCTTCTACCCCATGAGATGTGACTTTCAATAGGAAAAAGTCGTACATGGGATCATCTAAAGCTGCAATGGCAACTGTGCTGCCCTGTGTGGCCAGATCTGCAATATGCGAGGCCGTGTCATGATCCAAAATTGGTATTTCGGATTCCTGCCTTGTTGTTGCGGGTGTGGCTTCTCAGACTACAGACTCTTCTCTCCAGTCATCGGTCCAGGCTTTATACAAGCAGTTAGGCTCATCATCCATGAGGCAGTTCACACAATAACAGGAACGGAGTCTAACCAGAAGCTTTTCTTGTTGAGGCAGAGACTTGACGCAGTGTAATTTCCTTATGCCCTTCAGTGTTTTAAACTGGCGCCCACGTCTGTTCGTTTGCACCGCCCCCTCTCCAGTGACAGCTACATGAAAGAAGATGCGCGGATTCAGCTGAACAGACTTAATGCGTGCATTAAAGCTTGATGCTGCTGGACGGGAAAAGTTCTCGAGTAGGAAATCATGCATGGTCTTAGCATCTTTAATGATGGCAGTCCTTCGAAGCACTGCTTGGCTTACTTTCTGCTTGATGTGTGATCCAGCAGCATCCTGCTCCCCTTTGGCATGAGATGTATCAAAGAAATTACGCTGTATCAAATAGCCAAAATCAGCAAGAGAGCAGGACAAGTCACCCAAGCAGTGTCTGGATTTGTACTGGGCAGCACAACCATCAGTGAATTCATGCATCTTTATTACATTGCATCCCAGGTCTTGTGTAAGGTACTTGTTGATGAGCTCCTGAACGTGATGGACACTGTTGTGATCTTGGCCGGGGTCATCAGATATCACGAAGAGGTGCTCTTTAATGGTGTAGGGGTCTTCTTCTGTGCTTTCAACACCATCAGTGGCCTTGACTGCATGACGATAAACAATGGAAACGTATAGAGAAACTTTAGCAACATCAAGGTATTCGCTTTGGGTTTCATCTTGCTTTCTGCATGTGTATCCCTCTGAATAATCATGAATACAGACAACATGGCCGATGGGGAGGCGTTCCAGCAAATTATCAAGCTGTTCCCGCTGCCAGCGAGCCATAAAGGAGTGACTTGGATACAATTTCAGGAGATCTTTAAAATAACTGAACAGCTGGAATGGGGATGTTTCTTTTTGAAGTAATGAGATTTTTTTCTTTTCTTGTCCATCGGGAAGAAATTTTCCAGTCGAGACATATTCATAACGAGACCAGTGGACCGAACCCTCCTTACTCATTTCCTCAGGAAGTAGAGCAAAACCATCAAGTCCACAGGAATTGCACTCTCTCTCCAAGCATGTTATCGCGTCATAACTTGCACCATCCTCTTTTGGACAAAGAGTGAGATCAACACATTCTGTTAAGGTCTTGGGGACTGGAATACTCTGATCAGAATTAATCACTGCTGCTTTTCTGAATTTCATGCAAGCATTAAAAACCATTTTCGTTTCAACATGTTTCCTGCACAAGCAAGATTTGCGGTCTCTTTCTTTTGCTTGCTTGACGAAGAAAGGTTTTAAGTTTTCAAATTTTCGTTGTTTGACCTGAATTTCTGGGTGCAGCTCTTTGAATTCCATGTAAGCTTCAGTCTGAGTTTTTTCCAAAACGTGTTTTGCATGTTGAATGTACTGCTGCTTTCCAGTGCGCTACTTCACCACCTCTTTTTTGTCCCCAGTTGGTCGGCTGGCCACGGAGGTCCAGTATTCATAAGTGATCTTTCCATCTTCTTCACTTGTAGCATCTGCTCGTAGTTTTCTCTTTCTGTAGAGCCAGCTTGGAAGATCACCCTTCACTTTTTCTCTACGTCCAATTGCGTTGATGATACTTTTCTCGTGAATGTTAACCAGCTTGGAAAGAGATTTTTTTGCTTTTGCTTTCTTGACATTTTTTCCAAATGCTAGCGACTTGAAAGTGGTAAAAGCTGCGAGCTTTTTGTTTAACTGAGATCGTTTCACTTCCTCCATTCCCTCGGAAATGTCGCTTGCCAATGCTTTAAGGACCTTGATTTCTTTTTCTTCCGAGGGTGTTTTTATCGTTCCTTCATTCTGAAGAATTTGTCTTGTTCTTGGGCTGTTCATAATTGTTTTGATGATCGCTGCCTTTTTAGAGGGCGTAGCCAGAAGGGTAGCTTTTACTTTATCCGTTTTCCGCTTTTTTGCTGTCCTGTTTGCATATCCAAGATATTCTTTCTCAAACGTTGTCTCATTTTTGCTCTGTTCTTGCTTTCTTTCACACGGTATTTTCGAACCCTTTCCCTGGTTTGTTTTTTTATTTTTTCTTTCCTCGCTTGGACTTTAGCACGTGCCTCATCTCTGACTTGTTTTGCATTTTTCTTTCGAGCGATCTCTTTGACGGTTCGTCTTGTACGTTGCTGTTGATTCGCGGTAGATTGGCATTTTTCTTGTCTGCTTTCCTTTACTCTTTTGATAATTTTCGCCTTGTTTTTTTGATAATGAAGCCTATTCCTTTCTCTCTTTTCAGCCTCTCTTCGCTCCTGAGCCGCTTTCTTGCGCGAAACCACGGGATTTTTTTCTTTACTCTCCATTGAATAACCACACCAAAACACGTGCTTGACCACGCTGAATTGTATTGCGTAATTCATTCTAGCCCTTAAGAATCCCTTGGGACACCCCGATTGTTGTTTATTACAAGAATGAAGCAAAACGTTTCATTTGTACTCAAGTTATGGGGGAGTTTCAATGGGAGATTTCGGAGGGGAGCGTTCTTGTAGAAATTACGTTACGCTTAATGAGCACAGCGTTATGGCGCAAAATGTTTCAGCATTGCTCAAAGCTGAAAATCTCCGGTCCCAGTGGATGAAAATGGCTTAAAGTGCTCGCAGTTGTCGAGTATCGCAAGCCCAAGATATGCTGCTCAATCAGAGTGCAATACTCGCTCTAGAACCAGCAAAATATTGGAAGGAAGTGGTCAGTCCTCTGCTAATTTGGATGTTACCAGTGCAGTGCAGAAACTGTTTCAGCCTTTTTAAATTTGTTCTAGTTACGTCCTCGCTTTGTGTTTTGACTTAAAGTTTTGACACAGAGTCTGTCACATAAAGCTCATTCATCTGACATGGTTTATGTTGTATTTTGAGACATTTGCCGAGTTGTATCGACCCATTTTAGAAACTGTCTTTCAAAAAAATGTGAAGCGTTACAACGGAGGGTCAGTACAAACACGTTGTTTTTCAAGTACTTCTAATGAAGAAAAGTATCTGAAAGTTGCTGTGTGCACTTTCCTTTGTTATTCTGATATTTAACCGGAATTTTGTAAATTTTATGCGTTCTAAGCACAGAAATTATTCAAAATACGCTCGCGTAGCCCTTGTTTGTGTTACGCGTTACAATGAACATTCTGTCATTTTTTTCAGAAACAGAATTTTTTTTTCAGGTTTATTTTAAAGAGGACGCAACTTAAATTATTTGTACATGAAAAAGACCTATTTGTGCGATATGAGAAAAAATTTCAGGGTGAAATAGCCATTAGAAGCCGAGATATTGCAATTAACAAGAAAATACCCCTAGAATGTAGTGATGACCGTGCTACTCATCCGTGTTCTGAGATGACGTGAACAATTATGTCGGTTTTCAATTTTAAATTACAGCAATCAGTGTACTTTTTTAAAAATATTTCGTACTTCAAAGTGTTACGAGTTTCCCGTCATGTTTTTCCTTTTCGCGAGGAACCATAAGGGCGCTAGTGATTGACGAACTGAGGCTTGATGCACACGAAATAACAGCAAAAAAAAACAATATTATTTTGCTTGAGATTTTGAGTTAATTTTAAACATCAGATATCCTTCTTTAAGTTAAAAAGCCTTTGATGATTCGTCATTAACGTTACGTATTCAGAAGCGAATGTTGTCTTTTTGAAAACATGTTTTGATCTGATTGAAGTGAAATTCGATCTGTCTTGAATACCGTTGCCTAGCACGTGACCAAAATCTACCCTTCACCGTTAAACAGCAATGACCAGAACCAGGTTGCTGACCAGCAGTTTTCGTTAAAACAATGGTTTGCTGGGGGTGCTCAGTCTTGCTGGCTCAGAAAACCTGGTTGTGGTCATTGTTATTTAAGGTTTTTCTGTGCAGTGGGAACGTTTTCTTATTCCATCTCGGTCAACTTAACCCGCGGATGAAAATGTTTCCTTCTTTTGACCTAATTAGCACTTAAAAACACAAGCCGATTAAGTCAGTGACGTCCACAACAAATTCAAATGAAATGGGTGCCATTTATTCAACAGTACAGTTTGCTATCACAAGATCATCAAAAGAACTTAATAATATAAACAATAACATTGACAAAAAGCTTATAATTCTCTCAATTAACTTACTAATTTTTATTGTGCTCTCTTACGGCAGCTTGGTCGGCGTAGATACTCATCCATGGCTTTTCTGCATTCACGCCATGCTGACAGCTCGTCGCATGCAGCTGACGGAAAAAAACTACTTACAATTCCCTTAATTTCGTTTACTTTAGCAGGGTTTACTTGTTCTTTCCGTCGAACACCCGCAATGTTTTTACCTTCCAACTCACTAGGCTCGAAGAACCGTTTTAACAGCAAAACTGCAAAGTTTGCTCGCGATCTGGACATATTTTTTATCTGAAATAGCTCCTCATGTGACATTTGGCAGGCTGGAATAGTGGACTCAATTGACGTATCTTCTGGCGGGTTTGTGGACTCATCAAGCAGGCTGGAAGCGGGAGGCATGGTACACGGAACTGGCTCTGGTATTGGTGGAGGATGGATCACAGCAGGAGGAACATTAGCCACTGGCACGGAAAGCAAGGAGATTATGTGGTCCAGCTTCTTCGAAAGGGACTCCTGGTTCAGCAAAACCTGTTTCTGCCTTCTGGCGATGGCAGCCAGCTCGTCACGTTCAGTGGACCGTGGAGTTGACACCTCGTTCAAGGAAGGTTGCTCCATATCTCGAAGTACAGACCCAATGAAGCTTGCGGTAACAATGTTGCTGCTTGTATCCTGTTCAAACAGTCCCCAAGCCGTGTCGAAATTTAGTAGGCTTTCTTTGTCGTCGGTTACATCAATAGGCTGAGAAAAAGGAAGCGAAACATATGAATGAATGAGAATGAAACTGATAGAAGGCAAACATTTTTTCTTTTGAAAAAGCAAGCGGGAGGTGAATGCTAGAGACAGCCAAACAATCTAAGGACCTACTCGCCAACGCGTAAACAACTTATTGTTAACAAATTGACGCTCATGTGTTAACCCTCTTATACAGAAAATACCAACAAAGTTGGCCTAATTGTGAAGTGATATAAAGCAAATATTTTTTTCTTTTGAAAAAGCAAGCGCGAGGTGAATTTGTTAACAAACTGACGCTTACCCTCTACCCACTCCGTCATAAAAAACCCGACAAAGTTGGCCTAATTATAAACGTATTTTGATTATCATTTGCTAAACGCTTTGTGTCTGTTAAGCTTTTGTTCTCACATCATTGACAAAACTGATGTAGTGTAGGTAACAACCGTTCTCGTTTTATAAGCAAAACTGATATAAAGCAAACATTTTTTTCTTTTAAAAAAGCGAGCGTGAACTGTTTTTGTCAAGCACTCAATTTTTTTTGGCGAATGCTAGAGACAGTCAAACAATCTAAGGAACTTATTGTTAACAAATTGCCGATTATGTGTTAAACCTCATAAAAAAACCGACAAAGTTGGCCCAATTATAAATGTATTTTGATTATCGTAGCGCGCGCTAGGATAAATCAATTTGGTGATTTGTTCTTGGACTAATTTACATTACCGTGGAATCCCGATTTTTCAAACCTCCAAAGAAAACGGAAATTGGTGTGAAAAACTGAGGGTTCAAGATATCGGGATTCCACTGTATATAATAAATAATCGCGAAAACACGCCTCTTGTGGGCTGATCATGAAACACTAAACTGACCCTGAACCAACTGAGAAAGTAAGCTAACCTGTAAAGTAGGGCCTGGATGCCTCGCGATAACTGACGCCTCTTCCCTTTTCTTTTTCAGCTTAGTTGACGCTTCGGCTGGCCTTTTCTTTTTCTTCGTACTTGCGTCGTTCTCTCTTTGTTTTTGTTTGCTCGCAACGCCTGGCGGTGTTTGATTTTCTTTATCGGATTCGCCATTTGTGTCTGGAGTGAACGACTGCTTGCGGAATACCAAATCTATCCTGTTGAGCTCAGTGGGATCATCTGAGAAGAGAACACAACTGAATCAATACCTTGCCGTGGCCGTACACACAATAAAATACACTTAAAAATTTAGCATCAGCAGCAGCACGCGTCGTTATCTGAAACTCCAATAATTGTTGCCTCCAGTTCCTCTGTGCCATATTGTACGAGGACCTTACTGCCTTTACTTTTGTTGTCTTGTTCCAGGACTTTGATGATTTTCTTGGTGGCTAATATACATGTCGAATTATCAATTTCAAAGAGGAACAGACCGTTCTTTGGTATCTTAAGCGACCTTCTAAGAGACACTCTGAATGTGAAATGGACGTGTTTCTGATGGTTAGCAGTGTCGAGCAGTGGTTAGAATGCAACAGCCGGAAGAATGCCATATATATATAGCTTGTGTTATGTTAATTAGGATCGAAATCACCCCGAGACCAACCAATCATAAATGAATAAGAGACGTTTTCTCTGTGGTAAAAGTTTTGTATTTGCATGTTAATTAAGTTACAAAGTGAACAAACCTGAGAGCAAACTAAACTTGTTGCCTCAGCAGTACGGCCACACACTCAAAACCTGCAGAAATTGGGTCTTCGTATTCTTTTCAACATTATTTCCTTTATACGAGAAAGTTAAAAGTAATTTACAAAAATTTGGTTTTATCAACGGAGTTGATAATGTAAATTGGCCACCGTACAGAGATTCTAAAAGCTGACGTTTCGAGCGTTAGCCCTTCGTCAGAGCGAATCGAGGGATTGTGGGTTACGTGTAGTTTTTATAGTAGAGTAGGAGCTACGCTATTGGTGGTAACATGGCAACGTGAAAAATAGGAATATATTAGTTAAATGAAAAGCGTTCGTTAATACCGTGAGGATTAAGGGTGCCGATTTGAAAGATGAACTTTTGTTCCAGATTTTTGCGGCTTTCCGTGGTACCTAGATGTAGGGAAAGGCCGCAGATAGCCATGTGTTTTTTGGAGTGGTTAGGCAGATTAAAATGGCGAGCGACTGGCTTGAATGCATCCTTGTCATTCTTCTCAACATCGCGAAGGTGTTCGCGGAATCGGTCACCTAGTCGTCTACCTGTCTCACCAATGTATAATTTATTGCATAACGTGCAGGTTATGCAATAAATGACATTTGCGGAGGTACATGTGAAACGATCGGTGATCTTAACAGATCGCTTAGGTCCCGTTATCTTGCTAGTGTTAACAATGAAAAGACAAGTTTTGCATCGTGAGCGCGCGCATTTGAAAGTGCCGGGTTGCTCGTTAATTTTGAGCGCGCTTCTAACTAAAAAGTTGCCTACGTTTTTGTCGCGTTTGAATGAAATAAGTGGAGGTTGCGAAAAGATTCTACCAGTCTCGGGATCATTCTGGAGTAATTTAAAATTACTAAGAATGATGCTTTTGACTGCGTGATTATGAGGATGGAAAGTGAGGGTGAATGGAATTCTGTCATTCTTATCTTTTTGTGACGTTTGTAGTGATGACTGTCGATCAAATTGTTGGGCGCGATGATGGCCCGCTTTGACCACAGAGACAGGATAGCCACGTTTTTCGAAGAACTGGCACATCTCCTCTGATTTGCTGGAAAAATCGGAGTCATCACTACATAGACGTCGAAGTCTAAGAAATTGAGAATAAGGGATGGAGTTCTTGACATGTGATGGATGTGACGATGAATACAACAAATAACTGTGTGAATCCGTAGGTTTGTAGTGCACACTAGTACATAGCACGTTGCCTCTAATAGAAACTTTGATATCTAGAAAAGCCAATGAAGTTTCCGAAATTTCCCAGGTATATTTAAGAGCCGGATGAAAAGAGTTGACGGAGGTTATAAATTGATCGAGTTCTTCTCTGCTGGATGAAATAGCGCCGATGCAGTCGTCGATGTAACGGCCGTAGAGTTCAGGTTTGGGGCCGTTGTACTGATTAAAAAATTGGTGTTCAACATATCCTACAAAAAGATTGGCATAGCTAGGTCCCATTCTTGTGCCCATCGCTACACCATTAATTTGTTTGTAATAGTTGCCGGCGAATGAAAAACAATAACAGTGTCAAAGAACCTAGCTCGGAAACGCTCCTCCGCCTTGCCGAACTAGTTTTAACGCTTAATTGTTTTTCATTCGCCGGCAACTATTACAAACAAATTAATGGTGTAGCGATGGGCACAAGAATGGGACCTAGCTATGCCAATCTTTTTGTAGGATATGTTGAACACCAATTTTTTAATCAGTACAACGGCCCCAAACCTGAACTCTACGGCCGTTACATCGACGACTGCATCGGCGCTATTTCATCCAGCAGAGAAGAACTCGATCAATTTATAACCTCCGTCAACTCTTTTCATCCGGCTCTTAAATATACCTGGGAAATTTCGGAAACTTCATTGGCTTTTCTAGATATCAAAGTTTCTATTAGAGGCAACGTGCTATGTACTAGTGTGCACTACAAACCTACGGATTCACACAGTTATTTGTTGTATTCATCGTCACATCCATCACATGTCAAGAACTCCATCCCTTATTCTCAATTTCTTAGACTTCGACGTCTATGTAGTGATGACTCCGATTTTTCCAGCAAATCAGAGGAGATGTGCCAGTTCTTCGAAAAACGTGGCTATCCTGTCTCTGTGGTCAAAGCGGGCCATCATCGCGCCCAACAATTTGATCGACAGTCATCACTACAAACGTCACAAAAAGATAAGAATGACAGAATTCCATTCACCCTCACTTTCCATCCTCATAATCACGCAGTCAAAAGCATCATTCTTAGTAATTTTAAATTACTCCAGAATGATCCCGAGACTGGTAGAATCTTTTCGCAACCTCCACTTATTTCATTCAAACGCGACAAAAACGTAGGCAACTTTTTAGTTAGAAGCGCGCTCAAAATTAACGAGCAACCCGGCACTTTCAAATGCGCGCGCTCACGATGCAAAACTTGTCTTTTCATTGTTAACACTAGCAAGATAACGGGACCTAAGCGATCTGTTAAGATCACCGATCGTTTCACATGTACCTCCGCAAATGTCATTTATTGCATAACCTGCACGTTATGCAATAAATTATACATTGGTGAGACAGGTAGACGACTAGGTGACCGATTCCGCGAACACCTTCGCGATGTTGAGAAGAATGACAAGGATGCATCCAAGCCAGTCGCTCGCCATTTTAATCTGCCTAACCACTCCAAAAAACACATGGCTATCTGCGGCCTTTCCCTACATCTAGGTACCACGGAAAGCCGCAAAAATCTGGAACAAAAGTTCATCTTTCAAATCGGCACCCTTAATCCTCACGGTATTAACGAACGCTTTTCATTTAACTAATATATTCCTATTTTTCACGTTGCCATGTTACCACCAATAGCGTAGCTCCTACTCTACTATAAAAACTACACGTAACCCACAATCCCTCGATTCGCTCTGACAAAGGGCTAACGCTCGAAACGTCAGCTTTTAGAATCTCTGTACGGTGGCCAATTTACATTATCAACTCCGTTGATAAAACCAAATTTTTGTATACTACTTCCCCACCGACGCAGCACCACAGTTTCTTTAGAAACTACCCTTCATTAAAAGTAATTTAGCCATGCCTCGAACGTCAGACTATGTCAAGCAGAGAATCATTGCCTTATACAGGCAAGGTCTCAATTATTCAAAAATCGCTCGTGAACTGAAGGAGAGCGAGGGAATCACAGTGTATTGTTGCACCATTTCAAAATTAGTTTAAAAGTTCACACGACATGGCACGCTAGCTGACAAAACGATTCCAGGCAGGAAATCAAAGGTCTTATGTGAACACTTCGACTTCATCTACGCTAAAATGGAGGAAAATGACGAGCTAACCTCACCTGGTAAGTTCGTTGTAAGATAGAGTCAAGTACAAACATTTCTACCAAAGACCTGTTTTAAAAGAGAAAATCGGCACACGTAATAAATTTATCGATTGCTTGGTTGATTAACCAGACCCTGTATTAAGCTGAAGGAAAAATCTTTTATAGGATTACAGAAGTTGCTGTATGATGAATTTTTTCCTTTAAATGAAGTGTAGGTTTAACAGGGGTTTAAGAAAAAAACAAAACATGTTATTCTTATGGTGCTGTGAAGTTTTAGTGTTTAAAAGCGATCCAGAAACACTCGTGAACGTTTACTTGAAAGTCACCCGCATTTTTCGTTCTCTAACTACTTCACAAGTTAGCGATTCAGAAATACTCATAACAGCTATAAGAAATACTCGTAAAAGTTTCGTTTCCCACAGCATTTCACACTAGTGAGGATACCTTAATAACGTATTTACTTAGGACATTCGTTTTCAATCACTACTGTTTTGTCTTCAGGTAGGCTTGCAAAGCAGTTTTTAGCTGACAACAATGTAAACTACTGGCCAACACCTGCTGAATGCCCCGATTTAAATCCCATCGAGATGCTTTGGTATGAACTGAAGTGTTTTCTCCGCCGCGTCATGAAGCCTTTAAACAAAGAAGAATTAGTACATGGAATTAAACAGTTCTGGGACGGTGTCACACCAGCCAAATGCGAGAAATACATTAACCATTTGCAAAAGGTCATTCCTGCAGTCATTAGCCGCGAAGGGAGAGCCTCGGGTCAGTAATAACAGTAACAGTAGTATAATTAGCTATCGATCAAAGATGCAATTGATGTATGTTTTCATTATACAAGCCGGTAAACTAGTGTCAAGTTCTTTAATGCTAAAAACGGACTCTACTGTGCTGTACATCGTATGACTTGTAATATTATTAGCTGGTTGTGTAATTAGTAATAAAGGATATGTGATAGGATCCAAGCTGTGTGTTTCTATGAAAACTTGACTGTTCATTAGATTACAGTAAGTACATAATCTGGGAAAAGAAAGGTGGTAGATATGCAAAGTCTCTCGCCAAGATTCAGGTCACAGCAATTTTTCCTAAGTGAGATATGGTGAGAATTTAAAGACTGAAATTTTCTATGCTGGTGCTCATCGAGATGGCACGAACATGGCGGCCGGAAACCAACAGAAACATCTGTAAGCGTGTAAATTTATCTCTTGAGGATACATCAATACTTTTTTGAAATACACGAAATAAGTCACTTTTTAAACCAACATTACAGCTCTTTCGGCCGTCATGTAAATGCCACATAACGGCAAAGCTTATAAATTCAAGCGTCAGCTGGGTCTATCACAAAACCAAGAAACCATTTGGAGTTGAAATTTTTTTTGAAAATTAGTTTTCAGCTGCTCTTGCAAATCATAGAAATAAAATCTTAGCAAAATCAACAGTGTTGTAGTTTGAATTTTATTGAAGTCACGTGATAATCACCAATATGTAATTTAAGCCGAATGGTCGAACGAGTTTGCGGGTCGCAAAGTACAATGTAAACCTGTTGTCAGAAGGTTAGATACGAATCTGATGACTTGAAAAATGAGCAAAAGCTTAGATTTTGCTATAAAAGTTTCGATTCATCGCTATTTAAGCAGAAGTGATGGCAATTAGCAGATTAAGAGAGATTCCGTGAGATTCTCCCTCCAGTTTTAAATACACGCATACCGGTGAAATTACACGCAAATGCGTGTAACTACCAGATCGGTAAATTTTACACGCAGTTAATTACATGCACTGTCCACGCAGTGTCCACACAGTGTCCACGCACTGCCCATGCACTGTCCACGAATACTACACGCATTTTACGCGCGTGTAGGTGCTGCAATCCCTTTGACCGGTACTGTATGAGAGGTATTTAAGGAAATTAAAAAACAATTGAACTGATCTACTTTTGCGGCATAAAATGCCTTTTGTACAACCTTTTCCTGACAAAGAAATGCTCTATACAACTCCTTGGGTGGTTTCATTGTAAATAAGAGCGGCAATACTGGTTTCAGAACACTACGCCTCTCTGGAGGTAGAATAGAATTTAACCCGCTTGATTGATCTTGTTCACAATAGTGCAAAAGACGTGTAGCACAATCACCATACCCAATTGGGGGTGACTCAGAAACATTTCCTGATTTAGTCAGTTTAACGTCTTCAATAAAGCTATATTTTTGCTGAATGCTAAGGTTATCCTTGTTGATTAGCATACAGGGTGTAAAAAGGGTAAGCGACTTTCTTTTCTTGAGAAAACAAAGGAAAAGGATAGAAAAATAGGAAAATTTTGAGTGTAACGCGTAACACAATTTTCAAATTGAAGGTCTTCATAACCATTTTTCATAAGAGAGAACACTTATGTGGATTAACGGACAATAACCAGTGATAACACGCAGTAAATACTACATATGAGCCAAACTTCAACAGTTCAAGTTTATTAAAACGCATTAAAATGATTCAAAATTCTGTAGTTTCCTTACTGTAACGCTGTGTTTTGGAATTCTGGTGCTCACTAGGTTATTGTTTGAAACAAGTCTTCAATTGATATCTGTGGGTTAAGAACCATCTCATCTAAATGCTCATACCTTGTGCTTTAACATACAAAAAAATTAGGTACTTGGCTGAGTCCTCGGCTGTTCAGTTGACGGGGTTGTAATTTCCTTTACAAAGTCTGCAAACATTTCTTTGTGTGCATGCAGGTGTTGGACGTAGAGGACGGCCGTGTCAAAACTCTCTTGTGAAATTTTCTCTGGCGGATCGGTTGGTGCTTTCAAGTAACGCTGAAATAAAGTGATCGATGGTGCTCCCTTTGACTTGGGTGGCACATCGCCGTTTTCAATGGCTCTGTTCACTTCATTGACGTGGTCGGTTTTTAGTTGTCGGTAACTTTCCGCGGCCGGTGGACCCAATGAGTAGGTTCTGATCAGATTTTTGTGTGAGACTGCGACTGCACTGAAGAAGGGTTTAAAATCACTGAAGGGCAGAGTGCTCAAATAATTGGCGGCTTCTTCTTCACTTTGAGGTGTTGGCTTGAGGGCAAAGGGTACTGAAATGAGAAATTTATCGAGGAGGCCATGTCCTTTGTCCATTCTATAGATCAGTGACGCGGCGTTTTGAATTTGAGTGGCGCCCAAAATGCTGAATGGAGTGTTGCCATCTATCTCGCGGGTGGATTCAGTGGCAAAATGATATGAGGCCGCTTCTCCACTCCACAGCTTACAAAGTAGTTGTACGTCACCACTCCCGTTCTCTTCATCATTTTTTAGCAGTTTGTTTACCACGTCAAACAGTTCTGGGGATGCAATGAATGATTTTCCCTGCTTTGACAGGTTTTTCACTAGCCCAGATGATGTTGTAGCGCTGACAACGGTTTCTTTTGGAATACACTCCATGTCTTTGAGGGCGCTGAGGATGGATTCTATTGCTGGCGATTTGCCGGTTCCCGGGTGTCCGACCATCATGGTGTACAGGTTAAGTGGCTGCAAATGTGTGCCAATTTGGAAAGTGGCGTCATTAGTAGCTAAGATGTACGCTGTTGATGTTAACAGCGAAGGCACTACATAGCCAATGGAACTTCCAAGTTCTTGGGAGTTTTTGTTAAGGAACTTGAAGACCGGTTCAGAAAGCATTCTCGAGTAATCGAATATCATTCCTGCAATCCAGCGATGAAAGGACGCCCAGGTAGCTTCATTTTGGCAGGACAGATGTAGAAGTGGATTCAACATGTTGTTCGTTCACGAGTCAGACGATCGAATGAACGAATGACTATCTGTATGAAAGACCACGCCTGTAAGGGGTCATGGGTAAATCAAAAATTCAGTTTTAACAGACCAAACTTTAATATTTTCCGAACAATTAGAAAGATATGAAAGTCTGGGTGTGAAATAAGCCAAAATAAGTGATTTTCACCCCAATAAACACAATTTCACAACTTTTAGGTATGGTCCAGGAATGGGTACGGTGATCATGCTACTCATCAAAAGAGCGTCTTTTGGTTTACGTGCGATCGACATCCACCATAATGATTCTGTATTCTAGAAAAAGCCACGTTTTTTGAAAAGATATCAAATCACGAGCAAGGATATGCTGTGATGATATCCAATCGACCATGTCTTTTCATCATGACAAATTCCAATTCATTGATATCTCCTCCTCCTAAACATTTTCCGATACTGTACCCTATGTTTACACATTTAACTTTAAGGCGCTACCGGTTTTCAGGAGTATGTAAACATAGGGCTCAGTTTGGTCCTCTCTAGGCAGATGGTACAATCTCTTATTTTCTTCCTGCTTTCTTCTCTCCAACTCTGTGATTGTCTTCAGAATTAAACCACTCACATCAATATTTTAATAGAACTGTGAAGCTCTCAAGGCCTTTTTTAGGTGTCTCTATGATACGTTGGACGGCTTTCTCCGACAGGATAACAGTAGTTGTATCTATGTCTTTCATTGTGGTTACGAATCATGATGTTCAGTTTTTCAAGGCTATTTATTATAGCATAAGATATGAGAGGTATTTGAGGACAATAAGAAACAATTGAACTGATCTACTTTTGCGGCATAAAAATCCCTTTATACAACAGTTTGGCAGCATAAAAAATGCTTTATACAACTCCTTGGAGGTTTCAAGGTAAATAAGAGCGGCAATGCTGCTTTTAGAACGCTACGCCTCTCTGGAGGTACAATAGTGATGTGTGTTCAGTAAGTTGTGCACGCGAATACATGTGGCTAAAAAATATCATTTATTCTAATTCAATCGAACCTTACATACTCGAGTAATGCGATAGCACTGAACTTAGAAAATCAACCAATCAAAACTGATGAATATTGTAACATCTCCCTTCTTTTTTTTTATTTTTTTTATATAAAACAAAATAAAAAATATATAATAAGTGATTACAAGAGAAAACCGGGGCAAGTCGAAGCTGAGCAAAAAGAAAGAAAAGTCCTTAGACAGTCATTAAAAACGATTAACGTTCTAGCAGACGTAGTCCTCAAATCTAGCAGGTCGCTTAACATTTCAAGAGCTTGTTCTTCGTACTGGTGGACTGTCCGCATCATCTTCGTAACTGGATGGTTTTGATGCGGATTCTGGTTGCGCAGAATCTTCCTTAGGTGGTTGGTTAGCATCTTCAGTAGCTTCCTTCAACGGCCTGATGGCTTGCCTGTTTCGCCAGGATACTTCTCCAGCTGTCTCTACCAGGTAGGACCTGTCGGAGAGCTTCTGTACACAAGTTCCGGTTTTCCAGGAACTGCCTCTGTGCGTCGGGGCTAGACGTACTTCTTGACCAATGTCAAGGTCAGGCAACACCTTCACCTTTCGGTCGTGGCAGCTTTTCCCTAGCTGGCGTTTTCGCTGTATTTTATCTGGCACTCCTTCGAGAACCTCAGAGTACAGCAGGTAGGTTGCTATGGGAACTAGGGTCTTGGTTCTTCTCGACATAAGACGTTGTGCAGGGCTTGTCTGTATTCCGGCTGTAGATGTATTTCTGTAGTCTAAGAGACTAAGCCACGGATCTTTGTTGTCTCTGTTGGCTTTCTTGAATAGGCCTTTGACTATTTTCACGGCTGACTCAGCTTTTCCGTTGGACTTTGGATGGTATGGTGATGATGAGGTGACATGCTGGAACTCCCACTGTGTTGCAAACTCTGCAAACTCCCTACTGGTAAACTGTGGTCCATTGTCTGAGACAAGGACATCAGGAATACCATGACGGCTGAACTGGGCTTTCATGAACTTGATTATGGCCTTCGAATTGGCGTCCTTGAGCAGGCTGACTTCCACAAAGTCGGAGTAATAGTCCACTAGGACTATGTAGTCCTTAGACTGAAGAGTGAACAGATCTGCTCCGAGTCTACACCATGGTCTATCCGGAATCTTGTGGGTCTGCATTGGCTGTTGGGGGTTGCTTGCTTGATATTCGGCGCATACTTCACATGTGGCTAGCGCCTCTTTGATTTGGCTGTTCATGTCAGGCCAATATACTTGGTCCCTGGCGTTTCTGAGACATGCTTCTATTCCAAGGTGGCTGGAGTGCAGTCGTGCTATCATCTCTGATCTTAGTGTGCGTGGAATGATGATTCACTGATTTTTAAAGAGTACCCCGTTGTGAAGGGTTAGTTCTTCGCGAAAATTCCAGTAGTCTTGAATGGGGAGAGGGATTTGCTCTTACGCATCTGGCCACCCAATCAAAATGGTGTTCTTCAGGGCTTCCATAGCAGGATCTTGTTCGGTGGCCTTCTGCAGTTGGGACAACCTTTCACTGGTGATCTTGACTGTGTCCAGTGGGTTGATTTCCTCCAGCTCCAGAGCAAATACTTGAAAGTCATCGTGCGGCTGGTCCCTTGTCTGTTTTAGGTATGCTCTTGAGAGGTGGTCAGCTACGTACATTTGAGAACCGGGCTTGTATTTAACTTCTAGGTTGTACCTTTGAAGTCGCAGCCACATTCTGTGTAATCTGCTCGGAGCATTTAGTAAAGACTTCTTGAAGATGGACTGTACGGGCTTGTGGTCAGTCTCGACAGTGATGATTTCTCTTGTGATGTACTGACTAAACTTGGAACAGGTGAAGATGATGGCCAGGCATTCCCTCTCGATCTGGGCGTACCGTTGTTCTACTTGAGACAGTGTCCTTGAGGCAAATGCCACGGGTTGCCCATTATGGAGAAGTGTGGCTCCTACTCCTTTCTCGCTGGCATCGCACTGTTCTGTTACTTCTTCGTTCATGTCGTAGTACCGTAGGACTGGATGTTCTGTCACAAGTTTCTTGACTTGCTCAAAGGCTTCATCATGCTGCCTTGACCACACAAAAACTGCGTTCTTTGTAGTCAGCTCGCGTATTGGCTGTGCAATCTCTGACAGGCGTGGGAGGATCTTGGCTAGATAATTGACGAATCCTAGCAGACTGAGCGTTTCTTGCTTGCAGGTTGGCTTGGGCATCTTGCTGACGGCTTGTATTTTGTCAGGATCTGGCTTGAGGTCTTCAGTAGAGAGTATGTGACCCATGTACTTCACTTCTGGTTTACGGAGGTTGAGCTTCTTGCTGTTGAATTTCAAATTAACTTTGCGAGCTCTTTGCAGGAGTGCAAGCAGGTTTGCGTCATGGTCTGCGTTAGCCTCTTCTATGGTATCCCCGGTGCCGATGACCAATATGTCGTCTCGTAGGACTTCCACGCCGTCTAAGTCACCGAGTTGTTCATGGAGCTTGCATTCAAATTCCTCTGGGGCAGCATTGACACCAAATGGCATCCGTAGATAGCGGAATCGGCCAAAGGGCGTCCAGAATGTGGTGAGCTTGCTGCTTCTTTCGTCGAGACTTATTTGGTAAAACCCATCTTTGGCGTCGAGTGTCGTAAAAACTTTGGCTTTACTGAGCTTTGAGAGAACCTCTTCTAGCGTAGACATCTGATACTTGGGCCGTCTTACTGCTTTGTTTAGGTCCTTTGGATCCAGACAGATTCTGATTTTCCCTGGCTTGGCAACGACTACCATACTGCTGATCCAGTCAGTAGGTTCAGTCTCCTTGACTATGATGTTCTTCTTCTCGAGCTCTTCTAACTTAGCTTTAACTTCTTTGTGAAGGGTGACTGCAATGTGGCGGGGTGCGTGATGTACTGGCGTGACTTCCGGGTCAACTGTGAGGCTTGCTTTTCCAATGTTCCCGAGACCTTCAAAGACATCTTTGTAGTCTGGCAGAATCTTTTCCTTGGTGAGGTTTGTCTGGTTTTCACATAAGCTGTTTACTTGTGGTGGTGGGTTGCAATTTATCTTCAACAATTCTAGGGTTTCGCAGGTCTCTGCGGATAATAAGGGCTTGCTGTCCCCTTCAATAACTTGAAACTTTAGCACGTGCGGTGATTGACCTTCTTTCTGAACATTTAGTGCCACTTCACCAACTGGTTTCATCACTGCGCCATTAAACAGTCGGAGCTTCACTTTGCTTGCTTGAAGAGCCGGATGTCCGGTCTGACAGATAACTGACAGGTCGCGATGAGTTAACACATTACATGTCGCTCCTGTATCTAGCTGGCAATCCAATTTAGTCTTGTAGCGTGCGTTAGGATCAGCAAATTCGAGTGAGGTGTACAGCTGTTTTCCTCTTGCTTGTACTGATGAGACTTCTTCGAGTTTGTAGAAAAATTCGTCGGTGTCGGTTTCTTGTTCGTCATCTGATAACTCGGTCATCTGTTTAATCGGGCGTTTCTGCGATGACCTGCAGACTGATGTGAAGTGATTGGGTTTCTTGCACGCTTTGCATTCGTGCCCAAATGCTGGACATTTTTCCAGTGTATGCCTCTGTTTTCCTCCGCAGCGATAACACTGATAGGCCTTCTGTTTGGAATTTGGCTCTCGATGCTTCCTTGGATCCAAAAACAGATCGTGTGTTTTCTTCTTTCCATTGTATTGATTGCGTGACTTGACTTTGTTGTTCTGTCGGCTGGAAATAGCATGGACCTCTTCGGTACTTTTGGTTTCTTCTGATTTCATTGCCTTTAGCTGTAAGGTGGCAACTTCACTTGAAGGGCAAATGTTTAAGGCCTTATTGATATCCAGGCTGTCTTCTTTTAGAAGTCGCAATTTGGTTGCGTGATCTCGCAAACCGATAACCAATCGATCTCTGATAAGTTCTTCTGTTAGCGTGCCGAACTGGCAGGTCGATGCTGCCTTTCTTAAACGATTGACATACCCATCTACGGGTTCGTCCGGATTCTGTTGGCACATATTGAAAAGGTAGCGCTCATAGACCACATTTCGCTTCGGCTTAAAGTAGGCTTCTAATGCTTCAATGCATTCATGCATGTCCTGTTGCTGTTCAGAACTAAGCTTCAGGTTAAGGAAAATTTGTAAACAGTCCTTACCCATGGCGGAGCGGAGTGTGACCAAACGTATTTTCTGTTCTTGCTTGTCGAGGCCTGTGGCGACTTCATAGTCCTGCCACTGTTGCTTGAAGAATTCCCAGTTATTAACCAGATCACCCTTGACATTCATCGGCGAAGGGATAGGGAAATGTGATGTGAATGTGAGCACGCATGGGGCGCTGCCCGTTGTCGCGTTCTCTTCTGTAGTTGTCATATCTCACCTAAACTGTCGTTCTTTCGCGGATCTGTCGTCCTGGCGAGAATTTGTACGAATTATGATGGCGTACTGGCCGTAAATCTTGTGGTTTAAACTTGTGACACCATGATGTGTGTTCAGTAAGTTGTGCACGCGAATACATGTGGCTAAAAAATATCATTTATTCTAATTCAATCGAACCTTACATACTCGAGTAATGCGATAGCACTGAACTTAGAAAATCAACCAATCAAAACTGGTGAATATTGTAACAAATAGAATTCAACCCGCATGATTAATCTTGTTCACAATAGTGCAAAAGAGCATCTTTTGGTGTATGTGCGATCGACATCCACCATAATGATTCTGTATTCTAGAAAAAGCCACGTTTTTTGAAAAGATATCAAATCACAAGCAAGGATATGCTGTGATGATATCCAAACGACCATGTCGTTTCATCATGACAATTTCCATTTCATCGGTATCCCCTCCTCCTAAATATTTTCCGATACTGTAACATACGTTGACACATTTAACTTTAGAGGCGCTACCGTTTTTCAGGAGTATGTAAAGATAGGGCTTGGTTTGGCAATCTTTTAATAATCATCTATTGCAGTCTTGAGCCGTGTTCACACTCAACGTTAGTTATGATCAACGGAAGTATAATTCAGGCTATCATACTCCATTTAATTTTATTCAATTATGGTTCTGTTCACATCTGTGAAAATTCAAATACAATAGGGTAACATTGCAGTGTGAGACAAAATGGTGCCGTATCGCGTGGCTGCCACAATCATCACCATGCTTGAGGCGAGCAGAGAACCAAGGATATCATCTGAGAACAGAAGATGACAAATCCAAATCTTCGCTCCATAGAGCGATTACAAGTTTCGTCTGCTCATACCACCACGTGTTCGACATTCTGTTCAATTACGCACTGTTATACTTCAAACAACCCCCTTGAGGTTGTTTGAAGTAATTATAATCCAGTTATAATCAGGGACTGTAATAAGTTGATGTGAATCCATTTCATATTTAATTCGATTATAATTCGATCACAATCGAGACCTAATGTGAACACGGCTTTAGACTGAATTACAATATTGTCAGCAATAAATGTATACATGTATAAATAGGAATAACGTCTTAATCAATCACATAAGTGATTACATTAAGAAAGTTTAAATATACTAATTGAACATAAATCTATATTTCCTAATATATCATGGTGACACAGTTGTTAAACCTTCGGTTCTGCAAGATGGCATGTAAGATTGGTTACCAGATCTCAAGTTATAATTATGTTCGTTAATCGTAGGGCGCCGAAGATTGTTCATAAGAAGGCCGCCGTCCTTTTCACATTTTGCTATAAATTTCGCACATGACTCTTCCTTGCAACTATATAAGGGGTCAAGTTGCCCAAGGCCAAGGTTTCATATGAGGCATCAGGGTAGATGATCTTTAAATACTTTTTCTGGACGGACTCAATAAGATCGCTGTGGTTCTTTCGTAGTGCTGCCCCTGCAGTTGAACCATGTTCAAGTACACATCTGATGGCGCTGAAATACACAGAGACCAGATAGGCTAAAGAGAGTGCACTTTTTCTGAGTAACCTTATACTATATAACCTTAATTTTAATAGCTTTGACATACAGATATTCGCAGTGGGCATTCCAACTCAAGTCGCTTGAGATGTGAACTCCGAGTAGCTTGTGGACAGTACCTCTTTTAAAAACAGCACCGCCAACAACTAGAGGATCCTAGAGGGCTCAGGCAAGTTGATTTGCTTTTAAGAATGTCGGCAAACATTTCCTTACACTTCTTGGCTTTTAATTGCATTATACTCTGGGAAGCATAGGTATTAATGTCGTCAGCAATGATCGGTATTTACCTTGCTGAGTTTCTAGGGATGATCTCGAAAATAGTCAGGTCATCGACGTATTTCATATGATTATTCCAATCATCTACCAAACGATTAACCAAAATTGCAAATAGGAGGGTGCCAATTTTGAGCCTTGTGGAATTCCACCACGTGGTGACATCGCAGATGAAACTGATTTATTGATGTTTACTCTTTGGGTACGGTTTTTGAGAAAGGCACCAATCCATCGAATGAGTGCTTCATAGTCAGGGAGCAAGTGTATTCCAGTGGGAATCTTATGAAGAAAGCAAGCGACCACTCTCAAAGTGTTCAGTGAACCCTACTGAGTAAGAAAAATGTTGTTGCCAATTTTGTAATTTGTTCCAACAGGTTTTAGGGAGGGTGTAAATAAGCGATATGGTTAATCAGCATGAAAACGAGGCCAACAATATAAATTCCACGATTTATCGACTCTATTTGAATATGTCTTGTCCAAACTTAGTCAGAATGTGACATACAATGTCTGCGACACATTTACAAAGAGTTACGGTGACAATCAGTGGTCTCGTGACTTGAATCCTGAAACAAGGCTAGAATAGAGGTTCTACGATTTGTCGACTTTATTTGAATATCTCTTGTCCAAACTTAGAATGTGGTGTACAATGTCTGTAACATATTTACAAAGATTAAGGGTGTCAATCATTGGTCACGGGACTTAATCCTGGAAACGAGGCTAAATCAAGAATTCGTGCCTTCTTTGGGCATAGTTTCCGCATCTCATTCACAGTTATCACTCGGCGGTCGTTTTGGAGTCCGTGGGTCATAAAAGCTTTGTCTTTGCATTGTCCTTGTACGTCTACAATTGTAGCTTCTCAATAAATGAGAGGTTAGACGTACAAAATCTTTTATTGGAACATTGAGTTATAAGGGTCTATTATGACATGGAAATATTATTTTGTGATAGATACATCAACAATGTTGTAATGCAACAACAATGTTAAGTGACCTTTATCAGAATCAATACATGATTTGTACTTGATAGAACAATAACAAACATGACACGCTAACACCAACCCGGTGTGACCAACACATCACGCATGCGCACAACCATTTTACCCGGTCAATTATCAGCCATGGACAGCTGTTTCGGCCTTTTGGGCCCCATCAGCATAATGTAGCTACCATACCAGGTCGAAACAGCTGTCCATGGCTGCTAATTGATCAGGTGAAATGGTTGTGCGCATGCGTGATGTGTTGGCCACAACGGGTTGGTGTTAGCGTGTGTCACCTTGCTTTTATTGTTGAAGGGTAACATATGCTGTTCGGTCATCAATCATGAGATGCTCAGGAGTCTCAAAGAAAATACCTCGCTCAGGAGGCTCTAATGGAGTGAAATCTTCTGTAAGGCTGCCTATGTATTGATTAAAGCGTTCAGCCACATGGTCCAAGGAAGTCTTTCGTCACTAAGCATTTGGGTATGCCATGGAGCAGACTTGTTTCCATCCTTATTTAACTTTAAACTTGACTTTCTTTTATTTACAATCACTCACCATTACACACTGCTACCAGAAGGGCATAGATCTCGTCCCGCAAAAAATCCATGAGATTTGCGTTCCGTTTGGTCAAAGGGACGCGAATTAATCAAGAAGAGTTCGGGCACTTCCTCCGATCCATGTGTATGTGAAACACTACATAGCTGTACGTGCTTCGGAAGTTGAAATTGTTTGCAGAAGCATGATGAATAACATTCAAAGATAGCGTCAACTTTAAATAACTAACTTTAAATATTTAAAAAATGTGTATTTACTCGGTTAGGTTATCATTTTCAGTTAGCCAGAAAAAATTCTTGGGCGAAATAACCCTTTAATGAGGGGGGTGTAGGGGTAAAAGTCTCTTTTCACATAAACTAAATCAGGCTTTTCTCGTTTCACATGCTAAAAAACCGCATTTTCACGAGTAACAGACAAACATTTGGCTATTTCACAGAGAGGAGGGCAGCTTAGTAACTGAGACTTGCACTTACCGTACTTATTCAGCTATAAGCCGAGCGATTTTTACACAAATCCACACTCAATTTAGGCAAATTTGAAGCGGTAGAAGGGGTCTCGGCTTATAGCCGAGTATTTTTGATAAAAAGAATTTTCTCAGCAAATTAAAACAGTAACAAATGAACGTGTATTCACTTAGAAGCCAAACTAAATTACTTGTAAAATGAAGAGAAGTTGTTGTTGGTGTAATATGGATTTTTATTACTTGGTGGCTTGTAAAGGAGCCGTTCGTGTTGTTGTGTAATCGGGATCGATCTTATTGCTCGTCTTCTTCCTTGCTGTCTGTCTCAAATTCGTTGTCCATTTCCTCGTCTTCACTTTTTTTTTTTGTTCTGGAAGATTCTCGTCGAAGACTGCATCGTCTTCTGTGCCGTTGAGTGCGTTATAGAGGTGCTACAAGTCTTGAACGAACGCCTTCCCATATCGCGCGAAGCCTGGTTTACCCATCGAAGGAACGAGGAGTCTGGGAACGAGATTGTCACATGACTTAGCCATAGCAAACTTGGGACAAAAATGCAAGTGGATTTCTTCTTGTGGCGACATTTTCCGAGCAAAAAAACCGTACGCATTAAAGGGAAAATCTTACCTTGAATTCTTTGCTCTGAAAACCACGCCAAAGGTCGTTGATCGAGCTGAGCTCGGGATACGCTCCCTGATACGCTCCCCGTTGAACAGATTGGCCTTATCTTTCCTCCAGCGACGGAACCATCGACTCGCTGATGCCGTATTCTCCGGCGATCTCGGAGTTATTTTCTACAGCTTCTGCTTCGGCGACTATTTTAAGTTTAAAGAGCGAGGTTGTAAGGTTTCCAGTCGAATAACTTTTTATAAAACGCTTCGCTTGTACGAAAACACGTTTCCTGTGAGGTCAACAATTGTTTAATAATATTCGTCACGTCACGATCACGTTGCTTGTTTGTTTCTTATCTTTCGTGTTCATTTGATTGCTTTGAGTATAATTTTTCAGTCAATGTCAATTTATATTTTAAATTACGAAAATTCCATAGTCAATAATACACATGAAGACCTAAAATGGGTCTCGGCTTATAGCCGAGTATTATGCATTTACAATTCGTGCCAATCAAGTTGATTTTTTCCGTAAGAAGTTTGGGGTCTCGGCTTATAGCCGAGCTCGGCTTGTAGCCGAATAATTACGATATCTCTTATTGCCACAAGACAGCCCTAAATGACGTTCTTATGATACGTCCCATCGTGTTCTCGGAAATAAGAAAATTCAGTTCTCTGTTATTTCGTGCAACTTCTTGACTGGATTCCTCACTAACATTTTTATCGTCTTCTGGTTCTTCATCGGACTCGGCGTCACACTCCATATTAACTTTAGTGGGCTTTTCTTCCACATTTACATTCTGATCTTCCTCATGTTTGGATGGAAGAATGTGAGATGTCTGGTACGTTTAAAGAAAGGGTTCCCGCGTTATATTTGTCGTTTCCTGCCTCACCGTGCGCTGCCTAAAGGTTTTGCAACAGATTTTTTACGTCAGGACGATTTTTTTCAAAGCCACCGCCAAAAATCGGGCCGACAAGTCGCACCATGTAAACCGGCCTTAACACATTTTCCATGATCGCTTGCCCATTTCCTCATCAGCTCCTTGTCCTCTGAACTTATGAATGGACTTTTCAAAGGTTCCATGCGAGGAAGATCTTTCCAACTAATCTGCGAGGATGGCACTGGGTAGAAAGAGGATGGCTAAGTGAAGTAGCAGGCAGACCACCTTGCCATTCTCTTGGCTGATTCTAACATGAGGCTTCCAAAGTCCCTAGCATACTGTAATGGTAGGCACGTAGGGTAAAATGTGTCACTGTGTGAAGATTTTCAACCTTCAGGGTTAACAGGCTTTTGGGATTGACCTTGGCTTCCGGATTACGTTTTTTGATATTGAGATGAATCATCGCTACAGAGTCGGTAGTTTTGCTTGCAACTTTCCCTTCAGGTCCATTTGTTTTCCTTGTTGTGCCCGTCAGTGTCTGCACAGAGGAGACAGTCCCTTTAAGAAAAACGTCTAGGCAGTTAACGTCTCTGCAGCATCTGGAAGGGAACTAGTGCTTACCAGCTAGAATAAAACAACAATGTAGAGCAAGATGATTGGATTGAATTACTTCAAACAAAATACTGTTTTCTCAGATTCAGAAATGATACCAGTTGATTTTTCTTTATTCATTTATTTTTCTCTTGTTGGATATTTACCTTTATCTATTTCCTATTTGTTTACAACTTTTTATGAAATTATTATATGTTCCCCTTCTCGCTGGACGCTTTACTTCATCGTAAAAGCAATTGGTTAGTACCGGAAAAGAAAAAATCTACACTTTGACATTGATGTAGAAAGTGTATGTGTTACAAGCATTGTTGCGTCGATTATCAACCGACCACTTACTGGTATTTTGCAAAATAAGGTATCCAGCGAGGACAACAATAGTTAGCTCCCGGCATCGTTCACTCTGGCGGAATACCGTAAGCCTTGTTATAGAACTTGTATAGGCCATCGTTGATCACAACGAAGATGTTTACATCTGCTGGTTTCATCATGTATTCTGGGCCTTTCACGTTCAACACCCCAATACCAAAATGAACCAGAGCCTGGGTGTGAAAATCACATGGTACATTTCCACCAATAGCAACGAAGAGGTCATTTTTGGCAGGCAATTGGAAAATAACATTTCTCAGTTCTGTGTCGTGCAACCAGCATAAAAGAAGAGGAACCTTTTTATGTGCAAGACAACTCTGTCACAAAACAGCACTGAAAGGTACAATTACGTTAATGTGCACAATACTGTCTTTACATTTATGCAAACCGTGTTCACTGTGTTGTACATGGTTAAAAGAATGAGAGAAGAACTCTAGTCCAGTCTCCAATGACTTTCATGAAAATATCGACCCGTTTCAGGTTAGCGAGTCAAAGGATGGCTTTAATTCACCTTTTTTAATTTTCTCCTTCAAAGAAAGCACTCTTGGATGATACAAGTTGAGCGTTTGCACGTTGCTGGTTTGTTCAACTTCCGCGCACAATTTCTGAGTAACGTCAAGATGTACAGATTCAAGGTAAGAATCTTCAGGATATTTAACAATTATTTGCCAAAGGCGAAGTGATTATCGGTGAATATTCACCGATAATCACTGAGCCTGAGGCAAATAATTGTTTTAGTATAAATACACAGGTGATTATTTCAAAAATGAGAAAAAAAAACATTTCAACGCAAAATCATCTTCACTTACACTGGCAAAACGAATACTGGCGAGATAGGGAGCCAATGAGAGCGCGCGATTTTGAATAATCACCTGTGTATTTATACTAAAAAAGGAATATTATATGACTTCATTTCTTATGCCGGCCACCCACCAAGGCATATTTTAGTCACAAAAGCCACAACAAGTCCTTTTCAGATTAGACCTGCTCCAATTTAAGTTTCCCACACAAATCTGGGCTACGTTCAAGCTGTGAAGTTCTACCATTCTATTTCTTTGAGAAAATGTTTCTTCAGAGCACAAAAAGTGATCTATGGTAGTGTCAATAAGTTCCTGGAAGAACTCAACAGTTCCTTTGGATCTGGCATCCTAATGTGCAGCTTTGACTCCTGTGAATTTAGATCTTCTTTAAAGATGATCATGAAAAGCTATTTCCGGTAATATTGCTTACTTCTTGTTGCAGTAAAATTGTAACCTGAAAAATCCATAAAGGTTAAAATTACCTAACACAGTATTAAAAATACCCTTTATATAAAACTTAATCAACACTTCCTTAATTTCCAGTTCATGTGAGGACCACGTAGCAACCCAGACCGGTATTCATCTTACTTTCTGTTTCTCCAGAACTTGTAACAATGAAAACAGGAGGGAGACATACAGAGCTGCTCTCACACTTGGCCGACAGGAGGGGAACATGGGGGTGTGGATGATTGGGGACACTCAGGTGGACAATGAGGGTAATGTCCTACAAGAAAACAACCACAAATGTGTATTTGTACCTGACCTCCTCATTGAGAAATTGACAGCACCAGATGTCATGTTGCCGTTCAACAAGTCAAGCCTCAATCACCTCCTCTTATCACTAAAGCAGACTATCCATGACAATTATGTAGCTGTAGTTTTGACAATAGGTAAGAAATTAAACTGACAGGACAAAATAAACAGGTCACTAAGCAGGTATACTGCTCCTGGGGTTGGTTCAGAAAACAATAACAAATAAAGTTCAAACAAACATAAAGACCGCTAACCCTAAACATAACAAAGCTGTGTCTACCTGTACAGATCCAATGACATCAGAGTTTGTAAAGAGCCTTGTGGTATCTAAAAGAAACACAAGTTCAAAGATGAATTGACTAAACTGGACTAGCCAGAGTTATCAAAACCTTGTCCAGTTAAATCCTTCCATTTCAGTATC
>NC_090889.1:6456705-6461705 GCF_036669925.1 Montipora capricornis
ACAACTGGCCGTCCAAATGCATTACCATTGGGAATATGCTCGCTGGGGATAATCATTTGGGCGAGCAACTCAAACGTCGTTCTCGTCATACGAAAGTACGAGCGAAAAACATCTAATTCGTACACAGGAACAGTCACCTCAAAGTCGGGAAATTTCTCTCCTCATAAACAATCTTATGGCAGAGAAAAATACGACGTCTTCTTCAATTTCATTTTCCATCGCCACTTCCTCTTCACCGCACCAAAAAAACTCGCAAACACTCAGGAAAGACAGCACATCCGCCATGTTTGTTCGTTTACATTTTGAAAGACACGCAATTGCCCACGCAAACACGTCATGTCACGCGCGTAATCTCGTAGACTGGCCACTGCCTTTCCATTTGGACCTGGCAGAACCAGTTCTCCCGGGTGGGTCAGTTCATTAATCTGCATATTGACTATGTGAAGAAGAAAGTTTTTAAAACACTAGGGATGTTCTCAAGAATTAGATCATCATTAACAACTGAAGCATCGAACTGATTGTATAAATCGATGATAGTACCAAATTTGGAATACTGTTGTGCTGTTTTTCTTGGCTGTGGTAAGGGAAATGAAGAAGAATTGGAATGCCTGCAGAGACGTGCTGCTAGGATAGTGTTAAAGACGGTGCATTTGTCCGCTCAAGATAAGGCTTCCGGTCTTGGTTGGGACCCTCTTAAGACGAGAAGAGAGAAACATATCATCAAACTTGTCAAGAATTGTCTTGATGGACAAGCTCCAAGTTATTTCTCAGATTATTTTCGACGGCGAACTTATGATATTCATGACTATGACACTAGGTCTAAGGATGGGTTATCTATTAATAAAGTCAATCTCGAGTTGACTAAGAGGGCTTTTTTCTATAAGGGGGCTACCCTATTTAATGGTTGTATGTAGTTTTGTTTAGAATTATGTAATGTATACCAATTACGTATATAATTAATGTTTTTTATCTCTTTATTCATTTTTACACAGGACCCATACTGATAACAGTTTTTATAACTGAATTGGTCATCCTGTTTAAACATATTATTATTACTATTATAATTATTATTATTATTATTATTATTATTATTATTATTATTATTATTATTATTATTATTATGTCCCAGTATGCATTAAAAGTGTAATGCACTCTTTATATCTTCCCAGAAATTCAGACTGTTACTACAAAAATCGAAAATTTGATATATGATTCAGTTACACATTTATTGGTTATACACTGTATGTTTTATCTTCTGGGTTGCCTTGGGTGCTTGCAATGTTAACAGAGAAATCTAGGAGAAAGATGGATGATGTTGTACAGCACTGATCTGGCATGGAAGTAATGCTCATGATTATATATGTAAATTGATGCAGCAGTAGTTCTATCATAATTCTCCTTTTTTTTCCTCGATAGATTAGATCTGAAATCTAGTTTCTATTCCACCCATTTGTTACTTACAGTAAGCCATATGTGAAAGATTACTGCTTTCCTTGAACTTGATTAATCCAAAATGCTAATTATAACCCTTTCAGTCCCTAGAGACCCTCACACCAGACTCCACTGATGAAGTATAATCATGTGGAATAATGATGATAAAAAGTAATGTAAGAACTGGGGCCAGCAAGTTTCCCCGCCTTCTGTTAGAATGATATATAGAGGGGACATACTCAACAGAGTCGCTGTTTTTCCCCACCTACTTTCCTAACATCCCTGTTTACTTGAAAAACTAGTGAAAGCCCTGATACTTTTAAGGTACTCACACTTGGCAAATTCACCCCAGGCCTTATGTGAGAAGGCACTCATTTTGATGAGGACACAGCTCTTGAAATTGGTTGGCACATTGCCATCCTCCTTGCATCTTGAGATGCAGCACCCCTCTTCCTTTAGGTTGAAAACCTGCTTTTTCTTTTTTATGTCACCAAGACCATGGGTTGTGACGCTGTTTTTGATCACGTGGAGTGCAAGTGGGTCCAGGCCAGTTGATGTTATGTAACTGAGGAAAGGATTCAATGCCACAGCAATTCCCTGAACTTTCATTTCTTTCCCTTCGGGTGTGACATGCTTAAAACTTATCCTGGGGTTGATACATGTTAAGAGCTGCGAAACAAAAACAAAAGGCAGTTTTAGGAATCAAATAATGCACATGGTTATGACCTTCTAAGCGATAGACAACGTCATAATTGTTATGACCCCTTGTGTTTAGTTCCTTATTTCATCTCAAGATCATTGAAAAGGAAAAACGTCCATACCATTCCTTTTGACAACGAATCACTTCTTATAGCATGTTGAATCAGTTCCACAATCAGTGGTTCTCCATCTTCATGATGATCAAAAGTGGTTTGCTTCACCTGAAAGCGTTGTATTCCAAGTGGGTAGACCACGTTATGGAAATACTGCCCAAGCTCATTGTGGCTGCATATGTCATCATCATTTACAATGGTTATAATCTTGAATGAGAAAAATAGATTCCATTAAGAATTAAAAAGAGTAATGTTTTATCTCCTGATTGATTAAATAGACTTGTTGATACTTTGTGTATGTGACATTTTAATAAATTGCATGAACTTTCCATCAAGACATACTCCATACCCTCTCGCAGCAGGAATTTGCAGACTTCAATCACAGCATTCACAGTTATCTGGAATCCCTCATGTGTCTGCCTTGACAGGAACATTTTTGCTCTGGCATTTCGGGTGAAATTGCCAGCTCTGTGCTCTGTACTCTCCTTCCACTTCCTCAGATATTCCAGAAGATCTGTCAGCCACTGGAACCTACAATTAAGATGAAGTTAATTTGATAATTAATATGCAAAATAATGAAAATTGATCTTAAATAATTTCGTTACAGCACCAAAGTACTTCCAATTCTTTTTTTTGGCTCAATCCAATTATGTGCTTGTCTGCAATTCCACTCAGGCAAACAATTATAATGTTAAACAAAATCAAATAATTCATAAAGAAAAAGTAAGTAATTAATATGTAAACAAGATTATATCAGTTTTCCAAAGTATTTTTCTTTCCACAACTTTAATTCATTGTTGTTTAAAAACATATTTTTCTGATTTGACCATTGCAAACATATAAATTTAGAAACTTTTGGATTAGAACCTGCAAAGCAGAGCCTGCTAAAAATCAGTTAACCAAGTACATGCACAGTAAACCTTGAACCAGCTATCTAACAATATTTGGTGCATACCTTTTATCGTCTGTAGATCTGTAGGGTGCAAGGAAGGGCTTTCTCTTCTTCTGGTGTTCTGTCAAACTCCTGACATCGAGACAATCAAAAAAACTGTCAACAGAGCTTAGCTGTTGCTGCTGACTCCTGGGCACCAAATGACTGAAGAACTGCTGCTACCGAGGCACTGAGAACTTGGGCTGCCAGACCCACCCGCGTGATGGAATACAAGCTCAAGTGAGTTTGGGCAGCAACTTTAAGCCATTGTCAATGTCCTGGCAATACAGTTGGGCAATGTGTTGCCAGAGAATAAACAGTCCATCATTCCACATGTATCTTGTGCATGTGCCAGAGCCAGAGTGAAGCAAACAGTTGCGTGTAGTCTTCATCAAGTGTGGGGCATCAGAGATAAAGTAGAGGAAACGGTGAGGTGCATACAAGTTGGTTGTCTGATAATACACATCAGTGCCTGCGTCACCATCCAGAGCCTTGTGCGTTCTGTAGAACCTCCTGATTTGGGAAGCACCATCAGGTGTAGTAGCTATAACCCACAAATTACAGCTTGTTTCAAGGATGCAGACTGCTTCCCAGAAGATAGGCATCAAGTGACAAGCAGTGACACCATTAGTTGAAAAGTGTGCGAGACAAAACTTCAGCTCAGTGCACACACCACAAACAAGGAAGACCAGAGCATGAGTCGCGAGTTCATTTGTCTTATCCAGAACTGCAAAGTTCAACTCCGAATCACCAAGGTCAGTGAATCCGATCAATTCCCCTGTAACCTTGTCGAGAACCAGGTTTGCCTGCACTTTCATTTCATCAAACAACAAGACAACATATCGTTGAACATCAAAGTATGTGTTTGTGAGGCTCTTCAGTTCCTCTACAACATCATCATTAAATCCCCGCTGGGGTCTGATTGCATTGCGGTAGTCCTTCAAGCGTCTTTGGCTGGGAAGTACCAAAACTTTACTATTGCGCAGTTCCTCATAGCATGATGGCGACTTAGCTGCAAGTGACAAACAGAAATGGATAATCATGGGATGAAATCTCACTCCAGTAGCACTGCTAGAAAATAACTTTCTCTGCTGCTCCCAGAACAGCTTCATGAATGGGGTGATTTCAGAATCATCAGCTGAATTAATGATCTTACAAAAGTCAGTGCTAAGTTCATGATCCAGTGCAAACATCAACTTTCACTGGCCATCCGCAACCCATAATTTGCCACAGCCTAAAGTGTGATAAAAAAAAACAATCAAAATTATGATTCTACCGATTACTTAAGTAGATCATAATGACTTAAAGATTGGAAGTTAAAGTTGCATGTACCTCTTGCTTTACAGTCATCTGTACAATCCTCTGGACAATGCGCATAATTTGTTTTGGCCCTCAATAGGTCAATATGCTCTATAATGGCCTCGCTGTCAGCATCATGGTGGTACATCTTAAACATATCAAGGGCTTCCCGTTCTCTCAGCTCTTGTTCCATCTGTCCATTCCAAAAGACGTTGGCCACACTCTTTTCACTTAATCCTTCAATAATAATTTTTCTAAAAAGCGTTTCTAAATCAATATTATAGTGGAAACTAAAAACCAACATACTGCTATCTGGTCCACCGCTTTTTCAGCTTGTGAATTGCCATACTATACAACTGAATGTAATCACAAACAAGGCAAAAACGTACCAGACTCCAGCATATTAACTTCATTGTATGCCACGGAGAATCCACTAAATGAAACCCAACAATGACACCTACAGTACAGGAAATGTACAAGAAAATAACAAAAATAGTATTGTCAGCTAACTTATACAACTATAAGTA
>NC_090889.1:6464205-6484205 GCF_036669925.1 Montipora capricornis
AAAGGTTTGAGTTACTGAAAGTTGAAAAAATAAGAACCACAGATAAGGCATTAAGCAGCAACTCTTCCGGGAGATCTATACACACACAGTAATTAAAATAATGTGCATACTCTTAACCAACAAAACCAAAACCGGACTGAGACATTTTGTGTAAAATTATGCAAAAAAGGACTAACTATTTCTATAGATTACAAGGCTGCTTCAAATAAATTGTTTTGCACTGCAGTACACTGCTTGTTTTGTCAAACATTTACAGAGATGGTTTGAGTTATGGAGAGTGAAAATACATAGAGAATGACCTGAAGTGAAACGAAAACAGATTTGAGTTCGTGGGCGGTTCGAATTACTGCGGGTGCAAGTTACCGAAGGTAAAATTGCAGTGAATGTATGACGGAAATCCAGAGAAAAGCAATCAATCAAGTTAGTGTGAGGTTAGAGTTAGCGAGGGTTTGAGTTATCAGGAGTTAACTGTATTTTAAGTATAGAATAACAAACACATTCCTGCAACATTCTTGTTGATTGCATGGTATAAACCTTGGTAGAGGTGAGCTCCTCCCACCGATGCAGACTGACGATATCAACTCCAAATGAAAATTAAGGAGTTTAGACGAATGGATGCCACAGACCACAATAAATTCCATTTTGGCTTGTGAATTTCACACCTCACTAGGCAATATGGTTGGTGTTGAGTAGTATAGGAGTTGGGGGTACGAGCACATTTTTGCAAAAATGTTCTCATACCAACCCAACTCCATACTACTTTCCATTTGATGGCTTCCAATTTTTTGATCTCGTATTTTGGAAACTATATATTTTTGATCTCGTATTTATGATCTAGTATTTTTGGAAATCTATATATTTTTGTTGTATAAAATTAATATCTCATATAATAGTATAATGATAATAGTATAATGAGTTGTAAAGAAATACATGATGAATTTGTCAATATGGAAGAAGTAATTTGTCCATTTTGCAATAAACAAATAGGTAAACATACGAAAGAAATTGAGCAATGCTGCAGTCAACCTGTTATAGTGAATGATAACAATATGCTAGTTTGTAAAAAATGTGGGACAGTTAATGGCTATAAACCACTTATAGAATTTATCGAATTTCATCAGAATAAACATAAATTTCGACGTAAATCAGTGTATGTAAGAAAATATCATATAGAAAACATAATAAATAATATAGCTGTGAAAAATAATTTCCAGATTACAGTCAAACACAAAAACAAAATAATGAAGATTTTTGAAGAAATTGGAAAGGTTATCAGGCATGTCAACGTTGATGATAGAAAGCGTATGATAAATATTAACTTTATTTTGCAAAAGATATTCAAAATGCTTGACCTTCCTCATGAAAAGATTAAGACGACTAAATCAAAAAGGACTATTGAAAAGTATGAGACAAAATCATAGCCATTATTCGGGAGTGAATTTTTTGTCATATTTTAAATAGAATCGATCAACGATAGGACTGAGATCTGTAACAACATCATCAACATTATTCATAGTTAAATATATTGATTCCTGAAAATCACCAACTCTCAGCATGTCTTTTATTGAATTTAATAGATGTTGATAACTTTGATGAGCGTATGTACAATTTTGTATTTCTAGGTCTAAGTTTTGATGTGACATCCATCCTTGAATCAGAATTGCTACCGTACTAATAGCAACTAGAGATGCTCCCCCTGTGACTATAGAAGAAGCTAAACCCAATGAAGCAAATACCACAGATAAAGAATTTCCTAGTAATTTTAATTTTTTAAAGCGTTTTACAGCCTGCTTATAAGCCCAACATTTACGATGATATGCACGATAGTATGATTTGAGTTCATCAATTTGATCCAATGTAAGTTTATTTCAAATATGATTCCAATTAAATATTTTCTTTTTTTGAACTGTCATATATATAGTTTAGATTTTCAATCGTTTAAAGATACAATACAGCAGACCTGAAATTTGACTGCAGAATGGAGATCTTTTCACCACTCTAGTTGTGTATTTTTCTGAAATAGCATATGTATAACCTCTACCTAACGAATAATGATCATAAAACCTCCCAAAAGCATCATGTATTATGCTATGGCTGTTTAATATACCAACCCAACCGAAGATCTTTTCAAATAACCATATAAGACAGCCATCACCTGGTCCAAGAAGACCTATTTCACCATTATTGAGTTTAAGAATCTCATTCATGGATATATCTCTTTCGAGATGATAAAAATGCAGGTATCTATAAACAAGTGCTGATTTTAATATTTTATCGTCAATGTTTGGATGTTTTTCCTTTGTTTTTTCAAAATTGTATGTCACATATTCAAGCAATAAATTGATATACATATATATTTGTTACATTGTATCTTTGCATCAGAACAGTATGATGGTCTAATATCGCTTTTTCATCTAGAATGAAATCCAGATAAACACAGAAAAAGGCGATGTTACCATTAAGAGGTGCTGTATCTGTGTTTGCATCCAGACCTCCAAAAACGGTTGTTATTGCTCCCACTCGATTGTCAGCTGTAAAATCACCAATATGTATTTTATTCCAGTATATTTTTGATTTTTCAGTTTTCACAGATGATTTATTATCCCAGTGGACAGATAAACAGTGCCATTTATTAAGTTCGCCGAGATCATTCTCACTGTAATCTCCCAGTTTCAAGAAACTTTGCAAACTAGCAGCAGGACCAATATAAACACACTTATTTGCATTATTAGCCCCAGATGCTACAACATTTGATCCGCTATAAGCAACAAATTTATCATATCCTAAATTATCGTGACCAAACAAGCCGTTATTCCAAAAATTTCGTGACGGACTTCTTGAATCTAATTATTAGACGACGAAAACATTGGCTGCGTCATTATTCAGATCAACCTGAGATATCATTTTCTGTGTACCACTAAATTTCAGGAAATATTGACCATTATGTTTTTCAGCTTTTGTGCATAAGGTAGGTCTTTTTGTAGAATCTGTTTCAGTGGCATCACTTTCCTCATTGCTTTTGTCATACAAGATTTCAACTTTTCTTGCAGAACTCATTTTCACAGTTTGTCCATCTGATCTGTCCATTTGATAAGTACAACTGCTGTATGATTTGAGATATTCACTTACCCATAGATCGATGAAACTGTCTCTCACGATATTACTTACTTGGGATTTAACAACAACGTGGTTGTCATTGACAGCAGGTTTTGCAATTAGATTTCTGTCAGTTTCAGCATGACCATCAGAATTTATATGAAAGTTGGCCTCTTCAACGAAATCTTCATCAGAACTCAAAAAATCGATGGTGTATTCTATTTTGTTTCCATCTTCGTCCAATAAATAAGAACCATCCGAATTTTCGACGTATAATGCCATATATCATAGTGTTACATTATTTCAAGCAGAAAATGCAGAACAATTGTAATTTCCAGTCGGTACGTTTGCGGTTATTGTGATTTTCTGGACATTTGAAAAATTTCTGTGAATAATTAATGTTATCGTTCTTGACGATGAAAGGTTCAAAGGGAAATGATAATTTAAAGGAATGGCTAAGATATTGCATTTGTGATCACTTGAAACGGGATATGTTTTGTCAGCAGAAATGAATATGGTTTTAATAAACGATTTGTAAAGTTTCAAAGTCATTTGAGGAATCAAGACAAAAACGGTTTCTGAACCAATTTTAGAAGTCTTTCCCCAAAGCAAAATCGGATTACCTGCATCATACAGATACCTTTTTGTCACAGCATCTGCGTTATTTGTTGGTGCTGCCAACCCTGTAATTTTCTGATTGTTCATATTGACAGCAACATGCAGTTGAAATTGGTTATTTGCAACCTCATAAGTTTTTTCATAATCATAAATAGTCATATCCAGATCGCTTTTAGCTTCACCTTTGATTCCGTAAATCAAAACATATATTGGCAATAGACTAGGGCTCAAGTTGTCATAAGAAGATTGAACAGTTACATACAACCTTCTTTGGATTTGTTTAGAAGTACCATCAGGACTCAAATTCAATATACTACGGTAATATTTATGATCAGTATTGACTTTTATTGTGTGTGATTTATCGATATTCATATTCAGTTTTTCGAATGTAATATTAAAAGAATTGAATTCTGAATCATGTCTGCCATCTTTTTCGTAATACACTTCAATACGAACAGTATATTTATTGCTGAAATCGTCGCGTATCATTTTAAACAAATTGAAATCAAACCTTCCTTTGAACAGACTGGATCCGTCATTTGTTTTTTGAACTTTCATAGCAAATGCCTTCTTGTTCGTTTTATGAGGTGAGTCATTAAAGGTGATTAAATTAACATCCTGTATTCCATAATCTTCTGTAAATTCCCCATCATCCATTGCATACTTTAACACATTTTTTCTGTTTTAGTGTGTGCTTACATGACTCTCTGCTATTTTCTGGTCTGTGTATTTATTATTATCGGTACTAGTGGTTGCAATAGCATCATTCACTTGCTTCAAAGTCACAGCATCTTGATTATGTGTTGCATTTTTCACATTTTTTATTTGCGAATTATTCATGTCCAGATTTCCAGTCATTTTTGCAGATCCATCTAAACGAAGTGAATCCAAAAATAATCGATCAACGTAACCTTTTCCAGTGGCATCATTTATACCTGTCGGATCAGCAAGATTAATGACTTTTTTGTTGTTCATGTCCAGATTTCCAGTCATTTTTGCAGATCCATCTAAACGAAGTGAATCTAAAAAGAATCGATCAACGTAACCTTTTCCAGTGGCATCATTTATACCTGTCGGATCAGCAAGATTAATGACTTTTTTGTTGTTCATGTCCAGATTTCCAGTCATTTTTGCAGATCCATCTAAACGAAGTGAATCTAAAAAGAATCGATCAACGTAACCTTTTCCAGTGGCATCATCTATACCTGTTGGATCAGCAAGATTAATGACTTTTTTGTTGTTCATGTCCAGATTTCCAGTCATTTCTTTAGTACCATCTCGTTTCAAATAACTGGCAAGTTCTGTTTTATCAGCCTTTTGAGTCATAAAATCATCGATGTAAAATTTTGTTGCAGCATCTTTATGATGTATTGGTTCGGCTACCCCCTTAATTCTTTGATCTTGCATATTAATTGGATTTTGTACTTCGATATCACCAGTGTTGGTGTTCAGATCTGCATAAAAGGCTTCGAATTGTATATGAGTCAAAGCATCAGCAGTTCCATGCCTACCGGGTCCTACGTTTTCGACACGATTGTTATCCATATTGAGGACTCCAATCATTACACTGCTACCGTCTAGTTTTAATGTCTTATTGACCTCCCCATCGACATAACTTTTTGTACTGGCGTCAGTATTTGCTTGCGGTTGTCCTACATTAGTCAATCTTTTGGTTTCGATATTGTAATTTCCATCACCATCGACCGAATATCCAATTCCAGGAGGTCCTCTAGGACCAGGTAGTCCGATACCGGTGCCTGTTTTTATGTGACCAACATGATCAGGTCCCTGTTTGTCGTTAAATATTCCCATATACTATAATATTAGATATTTCCGTAAAAACTCCTTTTTACTAGTTTCTTTTGTTTGTCTACGTATAAAAATGAATATGGTTTTTCAGTTGCCTTTTTATACTGATCTTTTGACACATTTAGTTCTCTTGATATCATGTTTCTTTCATTATTGCTTGGAAATTCTTAGACGACATAATGGCTGCAATTTAACCTGATGTCTTTTGGAGTCTTGTAAAAACTCTGACTAAGGTATATCACAGAACAATTTTTATGTCTTCCTTGAATGAAATAGTCAATCAATGGTTTTTGATTTTTGTCACATATGAAATCGTCAAAAACAACCATTTTCTGGGAGTCACTATCTAGGCTATCAACGGGTTTTATTTCATCGTTATTGTAATGTATAATATCATAACCAACCTGACTACTTATGTCGTTCATTGCTTCAATCATGTGCTTGTATTTTTCTTGTTCAAGATTTTTGCCATACAAATGGATTTGATCATAATAAAGCAAATTAGTTTTACCGCAACCAGATCCGCCACATATCAACATTCTAAATGGTTTATCAGGCATATATTTAAAAAGTTGTTTGAAATTTGTGTTTTCATCTTCTTGAAAATCGTAATTTGGTATTTCCATATATATTAGGTTAGATAAGTTCAGATAGATGTAGATAAGTTTAGTTAAGTTATGTAATTGATATATATACATGGACATTAAAAAATTCGAAAAGATCAGTAATGCGAAAAGTGTAGCTGGTAAAAAAACCAGAGATGTTAGAGATATGTTGAAACAGTACAAGGAGGAAAGACAAGATGCTTTTGAAGGAGTATCAGAAATCTACAAACCATTGATTGACACTCAAAAAAGTGTGAAAGAAACCATCGATGAAAAGCAAGACAAACTGATCGAACAGCTTGAAAAGAATCAAAAGGCGATCACAAGTGGTTTGGAAAATGTTTTATATTGAATCAATTGCCTGAACAAATAGATGAACCAAAAACAACATTACCAATTGATTATAAACCCTTAATGATGGCTGTAAAACACAAATACAAATCAGATATGGACAAAGGGTTTAATGTTGATGATATCAAAACACTTATGAAATACAATTTAATTCGTCCATCCGAAGTTTTGAAGGGTATTAGAAACAACACAATAGATTTTGACGATTATGATAATGAATTGGGTAAGATCATAAAAAAAACTGCATCTGAAAAGGGTCGATTGTCTAAAAGCAAAAAGATGAAAGAACAAAATGTGGATCAAATCAATGTTTTGACGAAAGAAATCAAAATTTTGCAAAAGTATAAGAACAGAATTAATTTGATCCCAGAAGGCTTGAAGACTGTTGGCGAAGGATTATACACGCAAAAGAAAAGAAACGCTTACAAGGTCGATAAAAATGGTATTTACGGTGGGTTGATAATCGATCTTCCAAAATTATTTGGTCAATTAAAAATGATTGCTCACAAGGACGGTAAAAAGGTGTATGATTTTGACACAATAGATTTATTTACAAAGAGATACAATAGTGGAAAGAAGTATTCACCGTTGTCTAGAGACATATTCAATGACATAAACACTTTATCTGAGATTCCAATCCATCGGACTAGCAATAAATTCAAGAAATTAGGTTCTGGTGTTATTTATTATAATAATCCCGAAGATCTCTTGTCAAGATTGGAACTGCTTGGAGGATCTATTCTAGCTGGTAATAATGCATTAAATAAAATCGGTGTCGTAAGCAATGATCAAGTGAATGATTTATTGAGAGAATATGTAATCTAATATATATACATGGAAGGTAGAACGATATATGTTTCATCTGTCAATAGAGAAACAATTGGTAAAAGTGAACCACATGATTTTAAAATCAAACTACGGGAAACACTTGGTCTTGATCGTAACATGCATCATGAAATAGCAGTTGACACTCTTATCATGACATACAGTTGGCACAACGTCGCTGATGATTTCGGAAACAATAAAATCAAATATTCTGCAGATAGTGGTAGTACATGGAAAACGGTTACCTTTCAAAATGGAATGTACAGTTATTCAGATATAAATGATTATTTACATGAAAGTATGGTTGGAAATGGAGATAAAGCTGATGATGATGGAATTTTTGGTATCAATATATTATTTGTTTTGTCGACTTACAAGGTTGTTATTGAACTGAAAACCAATTATCAGGTCGATTTTAGAAACACAGATTTTGCTGATCTGTTAGGATTCGACAAAAAAATAGTCTTGGCGACTGAATATGGGGCAAGGCTGCCCAATATCACACGATCGGTCGATAAAATAAATGTTCATTCTGACATCGTCGAAAATTCAATTGTCAGTGGTTCAGACGATAATCTATTATGTGTAATTCCGACAGACAATTTAACTCGGAGTTATAGTTTCAAGTTTGAGCCTAGAAGACTTTTGTTCAATGAAGTGTCAAGAACAAATATCAATGAAATCAGATTTTATTTGACAGATTCACTTTTACGACCTATAAATTTAAATGGTATTGATTGGTTTATGACTCTGATTTTGAGGTCAAGATCGAGAACAATTGTGTAATGTATTATTATTATGAATCGAAACTTGTACAAGAAAAGATACGATCCTGATATGGGTATGTATGTTAAGAAACACATTTATGGCGAAGGAATAGCTGATATTTTGAAGACAATAGGCAGTAAAATATTCAACAAAACGGTGAAGGAAGGTATTAAAAAAGGATCTGAAAAAGCCGTTGCAACAGCAGTAGAAAAATCGGGCAATTATGCTTCTAAAAAGGCTGGTGAAAAAATAGTGCAATTGTTGAGCAAAAAGAACAAGGAACCTGCATTCGGTTTAATGACAGAAACGAAATCGATCAATCCAAGACAGTTATCACAATATAAAATAAACGAAAGAGTGAATAATATCTTGTCAGGTGGAAAATTGAGAAGAGGAGTTAAATTTATATAATATATTATTATAATGAATTCTTTTAGAAATCCAAAATACGTAGAAAGATATGAAGACGTTGTTTTCGAGCCTGAAACAGCATTAGTCACAACTCTCACAGTTAACCAAAAAAAAGAAGGACATAGATTTGTAGCCGACAATACAGGCGAAGTGACGCCTTTTGACTGGTACAATGCAGGAATTTCTCTTGATTTTTAAAGTTGTTTTAGCAGCTAATGGAGGCAATATTGCTGCTGAAGATCACAACGGAATCGTAAATGGTTCGCATAGTTTCATCAAGCATCTTGACAATGGAAAAAAAGTGTATGATTGTGATAATGCAAACCATGCTACCAATATCAAAAATCTGTTAGAGTATAGTTCAGGTTATGCAAACAGTACAGCCACAAATAAACTTTTTTATCTGGATACAAACAGACATGCTGAAGAGAGAGCAGGTGAAGATAATTACAACAAAGGTTTCGCTTTAAGGAAGGCTCAATTGGGTACTTCTAACACAGTTTCGACAGAAATATCTCTCAATCGTTTTTCTTATTTCAAAGCTCTTCAAGATCAACTGACACCAAATGGCAGAAAAGAGATAAGTATTGATATCGAATCAGATGCAAATCTGGTTTGGCAGGCAGGTGCTGCTTGTAGAATTGTAATAACTAGGATGCAGTTAGTTGTGCCTAGAATAACTTTCAATTCTGAAGGGCAAACACTGTATCTGGATAGATTCGTAAAAAAAGAATCTCAGAAATGGTCTTATTTGAAGGAACAGATTTATAGATCAGACTCAACCCGGCAGCGAGTCGGAACTTTTAAAATCAGTTCAGGGGTTAATAAACCTAGACATGTTTTCGTATACATCAGCAATGATGCAAATGATGAACTTCAGACTGCGAATCCTTTTTTATACAACACATTCAGCGTAGCAAATGCAAGAACTCTTACAAGTTGCCACTTAGTCCTAGGAAATGGAAATGACTATCCTGAGGTAAATTACAGTCCAGCAACAGATTTGACGAGAGTATATAGAGATGTACTCAAATACGTTCATAAAAACAATGAATACAGCGAAGGCACTCTGTTGAACAGAAACAATTTTAGTACAATGTTTCCTTTTTGTATTTCGATTTGACCAAACAAAAACTAGATATTAGAGACGGTACAACTAAACTGACTTTCAAGTATGAATTATCCGCTGGAACTGATGCAGACTACAGTGTATATGCTCTGGTTCTTAATGAGGAGGATGCCGAAGTAATCAACAAAAACGGTAAATTGATGTTTCGTTAAGAGATGAGTGATTTTTAAACATATTTATTTCATAAAGATTGAATATTATGTAACATATATTATATTCAATTAATGACAACAAAATATCATTCTTATGGTGTAAAATTAAGTGAAGGACTATTGAAAAAGCTCGCAAAAGCATATTCAACTAAATCGCCAATAACTCTACGATTATCAAGAGACAAACTGAGTGGTTCAGATGAATTAATGCTTACAAAAACACAACTGAAAAAAATACAAAAAGCAATGAAAAATGGCGTCGGAGTAGACATTAAGATCAGCAAAGCTCAAATACAAAATGCTGTAAGACACGGTGGTTCGCTGTGGAGTACTTTTGCTGGTTTGTCTTCAAGAGTGCTACCAATGGCATTACCATTGGCCAAAAAGGTTGCTAGTCCTCTTTTTTCTGGTGCTGTTTCAGGATTGGCTAGCCTGGGTATTGATAAATTATTTGGAGGCGCAGTTATGATACCTGGTTCAAAGGTCAATCAACTGATTCCATACAAAGATCATTTAACTGCCGCTCAAAAGAAAAACATATTACAAGCGCTCCAAACAGGTTCCGGAATGCATTTCAAACCTACTCAGAAACAGATTGGAAGTGGTATTTGGAGTATCCTTGCATCTATCAGAATACCTATGGTGCTAAATGCTTTGACCGGTAAAGGACTTCAGGTCGATCCTTTTGACGTGCCAAGAACTTCTATTTATGTACCAAGAAGAAGAGGTGGCAAAGGACTACAAGTCGATCCACCTTCTCCTTTTTATGGAACTTGGGAAAATCCAATTGGTACGGGGCTGAAGCCAAAAAAAAAGACCTCAAACAAAAAAAAAGGTTCAGTATTGCTTCTCGGGAAGAACAGCCCGTTCAATTCAATACCGATTCTAGGAGCTCTGCTGTAATGAAATTCATAGACAAACCGCTCAGCAATTTTGATCTGATCAATTGGGTAAAGCAATTAGGAATAAAACATTTCAGGGGTGTTTTCAGCAGAGACAGATTGCCTGATAAAATAAATCACAAAGAAGTAGGAATTGTTAATCTTGATACACATATACGTCCTGGAACTCATTGGGTTTGTTATCGTAACATTGACGATCATTTATGTGAATACTTTGACAGTTTCGGTTTAATAATGCCTGACGAAATACAATCATATCTGCGAACCAGTGGTGAAAAATTGATTTATTCTTGTCATGAAATACAAGAGAGGGATTCTGTTTTATGCGGTGACTGGTGTCTATACTATCTATTGGAAAGACAAAGAGGCAGATCGATCCTTGATGTCGTACATAATTCCAAGTTCAGTGCAACAGACAAATCAGTGAACCATGCATTCATAATCGATTATTTCAAAAATATCTAACATAAATATATATGAAATCATATTGTGTGAAACAAAAAAAAGTAACTGAATGTGTTGAACCTTCAGGTTACACAACAGCCAAAAATGGTAGACTAATGTTCTTTTGCACATGTGCAGAATGCGGAATAAAGAAGACTAGATTTGTTAAATCAGATTCGAAAATCACGGGAAACGGGTTAGCCCGTACCAAGATGCAGGCTTTTTAGATATTGGAAATAGTCAAAGCTGGTTTAAAAGGTGCATTTAATCTTGGCAGATACGGTGCTTCAAAGGCTATCAAATCAGATTTTGCTAAACAAAAAATGAAAGGTATGGCCAGCAAATATCTAGATCAAGCTTTGGATAGTTTCACATCAGATTTATCAAAAAAACTAAATCCACTACACAGTGGCGGTTCTTTCGATATTCACAAAGCTATTGGTAAATTGCCGAAACCAAAAAGCGGATGGACGCTTCCTGGGCATCATTACACAGGACCTTACAATGATTTGGAAAATCAACTGAAGTATGACCCAAAAACTGGTCAAATATTGGAAATATACAACATACCGACTGGAAGAACTGATGCAATAGCAATGCAACACGATGTTGATTATTCCGTCCGTAAGGATGATAGGAAATGTAAAAATAAAGCAGACAGGAAAATGGTTCAAGCTTTAGACAACGTACCGTATAATGAAAGACAATGGGGTCATTGGTTGGCAAGAAATGTTATCAATACAAAGCAGAAACTAGGTCTAGGAGTTTCAAAAAACGGAAAAAGCCGTCGAGTGAAAAAAACTGGCAAGAAAAATTAGCAGATGAATTACATACACCCATAAAACATAATTTTACTAGGCGGCGTGTAATCACAAATCATATTGATGAAATATGGGCAAGTGATCTGGTTGAAATGCAAAAATTCAGCAAATGGAATAAGGGTTACCGATATCTTCTTATGGTTATTGATGTTTTCAGCAAATACGGTTGGATTGTACCATTAAAGGATAAAAAGGGTGAAAGTGTTACAAAGGCATTCTGTGAAATATTCAAGGAAGGCAGAAAACCACAATATTTATGGATTGATAAGGGAAAGGAGTTCTATAACAAACACTTGAAAGACCTCTCAGCCAAGAATAAAATAACACTGTACTCCACTGAAAATGAGGAGAAATCCTCGGTGGTTGAAAGGTGGACTAGAACAATTAAATCCAAAATGTGGAAACAGTTCACTGTTCAAGGTAGTACACAGTATTTAGACATGCTACCAAAAATATTGAAACAGTATGATAATACAAAACATTCAAGCATAAAGATGACACCTACTGAAGCCAGTAAAAAGATAAATGAAGGAACCATTTACTTTAATCTATATGGTAATCTGGAGCCATTATCAGCTAAAGCAAAATTTAAGGTTGGTGACAAGGTCCGAATATCCAAGTATAAACGGAATGTGTTTGACAAGGGTTATACACCAAATTGGACAGAAGAAGTGTTTACAGTTGATAAGATCCAATATACTAATCCAATAACATACAAACTAAAAGATCTCAGAGGTGAAGATATTCAAGGAAGTTTTTATCAACCTGAATTATTGAAAGCAATACAGGATGTTTTTCGTATTGACAAAGTCATTCGGAGGGATTATAAGAAGAAACAAGCTTTGGTAAAGTGGAAAGGGTATAGTGATGATTTTAATAGTTGGATACCATTAAAAGATATTGAAAATATACAAAACATTTAAGCCTGAGTTATGTAACATGTAGTAATAGCACTACAGTTCGACTGTCTTTGCTCATGTAGCCAAAAATATCAATTGTTTCCGGCTATATTTTAAATGCACGTGTAAAATCGATTTAAAAAACAAAATATATAGGTATATTATTGTACCGATATAAAATGGAACTTCAAAAGACAAATTACATAAATGATACACTAAAAGTCGAAATAAATTGTTACATCGACAAGAAAAATAAAATATGGTTTCGCGGAAAAGAAATAGCTTCGACGCTGGAATATAAAAACACATGCAAAGCGATCATAGATCACGTTCACAAAGATGACAAAAAATTCATGGTCTGCAAAATAAAGCAGAAAACAAGGGGTAACAAAACGTTACCCCTTCCTGAGAGCCCTGAAACTGGGGGTAACCTTTTGTTACCCCTTGCTGAGGACCTTGAAAAAGCCATTGAATGTTTATTCATAAATGAATCTGGTTTTTATTCCCTAATTCTTTCTTCCAAACAACCTAAAGCAAGAGAATTCAAACATTGGGTTACAAGCAAAGTTTTGCCATCAATCAGAAAAAAAGAATATTATGACATAAAAAGTAAAAAATTATTGATTGAAAGTGAATATGACTTGCATTGTAAAGTGGTGTCATTTATAAGAGACAAATATTGTGAAGCTCTCATGATCGCTGGTCTAGGTGAAAATCAAAAGAGTCAGAATACAAGATTGTCATCATGGAGAAAAGGATATATGCCGGGACAGTGTGGTCTTATGATTATGAATCCAACAAGTAAATACAATTCTTTGTGCATTGAATTTAAAAGCCCTACAGGTTCATACAATGTGTCTGAGCAACAACTTCATATGAAAATGATGTATGAAAAAAATAAATCCAAATATATAATGAGCAATTCTTATGATGATGTGATATTTGAAATCGTCAAACATATGGAAGAAAGCAATAGGTATATAAAACGCAGATCAAAAACCATTTAAAAAATATATAAATACATATTATATGAACAAGTTTCCGAAAAAAATTCAATCTCAATCTCAATCTCAATCTGAATCGGAAGAATCTGAAGAATATTCTTTGTATGAAACTGAAGAATCGGAAGAATCTGAAGAACATTCCCAAGTATCTTCCCAAGAATCTGTTTAAACGCACTATATTTAAAAAATACATATAGTTACGTTATATGGAAGAAAAAAAAGTGGAATTCAAAAAAGGACCTCCAAGGTTCTACACTGATGAAGAAAGAAGAAAGAAGAAGACTGATTACATGCTTCACAAACCATGGTACTGTTATATATGCAACACTGGAATAAATTACAGTCTTGCTGGCAAACATTGCCATTTGAGAACCAAAAAACATTACAAAAATGCATTGAAACACAATGAAGAGAATTAATCCATGTTTTCGAAAAGACAATTCCAAGTGTTCATGTTTGGACGCTTTGAATTTGAGACTATTTAAACGCACATCTATAGGTACCTAAAGAAATAAGATCTATAGTTATAGTATAATAAGAATGAAAAATAATATCTCACATTACAATATGAATAAGAAAGATCTGAAAAAACTAAGTAAATCAGAACTAATCAAATTGCTGTTGAAGCAAGAAAAGAAAAAACCAGTACCAACACCACGAAAGAGCGTCAAACAAATGGTGCGTGATTATGAAGAAAACATAATTCTTCCACCAATAGAGTTCAGAGATGGATACAAACCAGTACCAACACCACGAAAGAGCGCCAAACGAATGGTGCGTGGTTATGAAGAAAACATAATTCTTCCACCAATAGAGTTCAGAGATGGATACAAACCAGTACCAGCACCAAGAACCATAAAACCAGTGCCAGCACCAAGAACCAAAATAGAGCAAACAGAAAAAGCTCTGAAAGGGTTCACAAAGTCTTATGAGATAAACATCAAAAATGAAAAAGACCCACTTGTGCAACTGCAAAACACAAGAAAGGCTGTTGCTAACCATATTGAAAACATATTAATATCAATGAAAGGACTGAAATTCGTTGAAACGCTTAAGGTAACATTTACAAAAATGTCAAATGGAGAAATAGTGTATAAGACCGCATATTTCAACAGTCCAGCTCAAACTATCATAAATAGCACAGAAATAGACAAATCCCTTGAAGTATCAAAACAAGGCATACTAAATAAGATTGCAGTTTGGATTTCAGAGGGATCTGGTTGGACTGTTGAATCAGTTGAAAACCATTATCTCAATATCGTAAAATATGAACCAATCAAAGGATCATCATACATTAAACTACCACATGAACTCAGAAACAGTTCTCAAAGTTTAATAAACATAAAAAACAGTGACAATGAATGTTTTAGATGGTGCCATATTCGGGTAAAATTTAAGAATCCGATCCCACCAACGCGTCGGCCAACACGTCGGCCAACGCGTCGGCCGACACACCACCGACACACCACCGACACGTCGGCCAACACACTACCGACACGTCGGCCGACACACTACCGACGCGTTGGCCGACACACTACCGACGCGTTGGCCGACACACTACCGACACGTTGGTCTAAACACTACCGTCACGTTGGTCTAAATACTTACTCTTTATAATTTTGTTAGTTCTTTCAGTTGGAAGCAAGAACAACTCCATAAGGAACGACGAAAACACCATTGGCAAATAGCCGCCATTTTTAAAATGAAACACTAGTACCTAGGTCTGCTCGATGTTTTGGCAAGGGTCGGCTACCAAAGCGGGGAGTTAATTTGCAAGTCGACTAACATGCTTATTTTTCGTGCATTATAAAGGACTGGGAAGCTTAAACTCTTTATTGATCATTGACTTTTAATATGTGGTGGCATTATAAAGGACTGGGAAGCTTAAACTCTTTATTGATCATTGACTTTTAACATGTGGTGGCATTATAAAGGACTGGGAAGCTTAAACTCTTTATTGATCATTGACTTTTAATATGTGGTGGCTCCTAAAGGAGCCGTTTGTAATTTACTGAAATCCATCGCCGATACGCAGCAGTGCTCTCCATTATGACCGAGAAAAAGTGTAGCCTGAACAACGAGCAGGAGTGCCGAAGGCAGCTGGGCGATCTGTTGCCGTTTGTGAAGCGACTTCGCATTGCGAAGAGGCTGTTGCCGATGGCGTTGGACGATGCCTTCTATTCCTAGAGGGTTTTGTCAACTTAAAAAAAAACGGCTCCTTTAGGAGCCACCAAGTTTGCAAAAGTCTATGACCAATTCAATTGCATTATGTTGTTCCCTTGTGCTCAAATATATTCTTGCCGCTTAATGATACTTCAAAGTCCCGCATGTCCAAATTCGCACCCTCTTAGAAGCCCTGTAATAATATATATAAATAGCTGATGATGACGAAGTCTCGGGCAACGAGTGAAAACTGGGTTCTAATAACACTTGTCGTAATGGGAACTGGGTTCTAATATCACGAAATACAATATGGTAGTGAAAGTTTTCCGTCGAAGACAGTTCCGTTCAGTTTGAAAAAGGTACGTTTAGGTTTTCAACAGTTCAATAAGGCCCAAATGAGTCACCGACACGCCACCGACGCACCACCAACGCACCACCGACGCACCACCGACACATCTTGTATGTTATAAGTTTAAACAGCGGCCAACGCGTCGGCCGACAGTCGGCCGACAGTCGACCGTCAGTCGGCCGACGCGTTGGCCGACGCGTTGGCCGACGCGTCGGCCGACGCGTTGGTGGGATCGGATTCTTAAATTTTACCCATATTCGACATCTTAATCCTCAAGACAAAAATCCTCAAAGAATAAAAAAATCAGATAAAGCATTCATTGAAAATTTAAATTATACAGGAATTGAATTTCCAGCGACTACCAAACAGTACAACAAAAGAGAAAAACATAATGAGATCAACATCAATGTATTTGGTTATGAAGAAAAACAAAAATATCCCATTTATGTATCAAAAGAAAAGTATGAAGATTGTATGAATCTGCTTCTTATGACAGAAAATGAAAACAAGCACTATGTATTAATCAAAGATTTCAACAAGTTTATGTACAATCAAACAAAGCACAAAGAGAGGAAACATTTTTGCATGCATTGTCTTCAGTGTTTCAGTTCTGAAAGAGTATTAACTGATCATAAAGAAAACTGTATCCAAGTGAATGGGACACAAGCTATCAAAATGCCAGCAAAAGACAACAACATATTAAAATTCAATAATTTCCATAAACAACTACCAGTGCCATTTGTAATATATGCAGATTTCGAGGCTATTACTGAAAAAATTCATGGATGCCAACCCAATGATGATAAATCATATACAGAAGCCTATCAGAGACACACAGACTGTGGTTATGGATATAAGGTTGTGTGTTGTTATGATGATAAATACACAAAACCAGTACAAATTTATAGAGGTGAAAAAGCTGTTTACAAATTTATGGAAGCTATGCTGGATGAAGTCAAATATTGCAAGAAGGTTATGAAAAAATATTTCAATAAACCATTGAGAATGACTAAGATGATGAAGAAAGATTCCAAAAAGCTGATAAATGCCATATATGTGAGAAAAAATACAATAAAACTGATGTAAGAGTAAGAGATCACTGTCATATAGCTGGTAAGTACAGAGGATCCGCTCATCAAGATTGTAATCTTAACTTTAGAATAACTGATAAAATTCCAGTAATATTTCATAATCTGCGTGGGTATGACAGTCATTTTATAATGCAAGAGATTGGTGAAATAGTCAAAGAGCATAAATGCACAAATAAGAAAGGTGAAAAGTGTCAAATGAATATCAATGCCATACCAAACAACATGGAAAAGTATATGGCTTTCATGCTTGGTAATCATCTGACCTTTATTGATAGTTTTCAATTTATGAGCTCAAGTCTTGATAAACTGGTGAGCAACCTACCAAAAGAAGCATTAATGTATACTTCTCAAAAATTCAAAGGTAAAGAGCTTGATTTAATGTCTCAAAAAGGAGTATATCCATACGACTTCATGGATAGCTTTGATAAATTCAATGAAAAGCTACCACCAAAAGAAGAATTTTACAGTATATTAAATGATGAGGATATAACAGATGATCAACACAAACATGCTCAAAATGTATGGAACACTTTTGATCTGAAAAATATGGGTGAGTACCATGACTTATATCTTAAATCCGACATACTTCTGTTAGCAGATGTCTTTGAAAACTTTCGAAAGACCTGTCTGCAATACTACAAACTGGACCCATGTCATTATTTTACCAGTCCTGGGTTTTCCTGGGATGCTATGCTAAAAATGACTGATATCAAATTAGAGCTTATGACTGACATTGACATGTTTCAATTCATTGAAAAAGGCATGCGTGGAGGTATCAGTTACATAGCCAACCGATACGGAAAGTCGAATAATAAATACATGAAAACATATGATGAAAAGGCGCCCTCAAAGTATATCATGTATCTACAATCGTGGTCAAAAGTTGTTGGGAAGGTTGCGCGCATCAGCTCACTTCACACCTAATTCGATTTTTCTAACTATTGGCTGAAGTATTTGGGAAATACAATGCTCTTGTGGCCCCCTCCCCCATATTCAATGTTGGAGTTCTTCAGGTAACAAAAGTCACCATTTTTTTCCCCTGGAAAATCCAACATTGAAAAGGGGGAGGAGGGTATCTGTAAAATGAAGTCACCTTCCCAACACTTTTGTCCATGATTGTCTGAAAACAACTGTTAACAGTTTTTGGCGTATAACACAAAATTTACGGAAGATATGCAGTTGTTATTCTCCATAATTACGGTTCCATGGGTTATCTTTATTGTCGTTGTTTCTGGGCACCATTCTCAGAACATGGAATTTGCTTAAGCCACCTATGTGCTCAGTCCGAGGAATGGTTTTCGGTGACACAATATTGCGTTACAACGGTATCTTAGGACCGGTACAACAATGCGCATTGAAAGTCCTTTGTCCGTAAAATTGCCGTTCTGTTTCATGAAGTTCACCACTTAAAAACGTAGTGCAGCGTAAATTCGGTATCTAGAGGCACAAATTCCTGCAAAAATACAAAATATTTAGAAGACAAGTGACCTGTAATGGTCGACGTATTGTTCTTTGTGTTACTCCCACAATGGTAATATAGCAAAGGTTTTAAGGTTTTTTTTTTTGCCCAATTCAAACCTCACCAAGACATGTAAACCATGTGTTTGGAACTGAAAATTTGTTGTTGTACTATTTTTTTCCCGGTTTATTAAGTAAATGCATTTTTAGATGGCCTTCAGGTGATGCGGCGAGAGTGAATGGCGACCTATTGACGTATAATGAACACTTGCATGCGTATGATTTCCTGATAACCCTTAAAGTTACATATGTAAGGCTCTAAATTCTTGGCGTTTCGTGAATATTAAGTTCCTTAGAGTTTGACATCACAAGAAACAAAGTATAAAACGTTAATAATCAAAACGAACAAGAAATGTTGCATTTGTATGTCATGCCGCGTAAAAAGTTACATCTTGTTAATTCATCTTCTTGCCGTATGTTAATAAATGACTACAGAACGGTGTTTCACACAGTACTCCACACAGTACTCCACAAGTATGTGGGAATTTTCGAGGCCAGTGCGGTACGTTACGATACAACTTGAATGGTTATGGATAGAATTTAATACTGCAAAGTAACTGATTGTGAATTTGACCCTTGGAATAAAGAAATTCCTTCATTTTGAACAGTACTCCCTTCTATTGCGGGAACTTAAAAGAGTTATTGAGTAATAAGTTCTCATTTATATTCGTTCGATGGAGTACTGTGTAAATTGTGTTTAAAACCAAACTTTACAGTTTGCAATCCTATGAAAAACAAAGTTTGGATTACAATGGTCATTACTAAGCACTTAGTTGAACCCAAAGGCGAACAAAATAGCGACATTTTCCTCGGAATGTATAGAGTACTGTTGAGGAGAACTGTGTGGTATTGACTATATGACTGTAACCTGATCCTCGAGGCTACACACAGGGTTCAATAATATATGAAAAGCCACTTACGACCTATCCTAGCAAAATCTATCGCATATTTATGGCAAATATTGAATATCTAACAACAGCGAATAGATATATGGTACAGCTCACCGGGAATTATTCTTATTCATTTCGTAAACATCCCACGTAAC
>NC_090889.1:6496705-6509205 GCF_036669925.1 Montipora capricornis
AAGAATGTTTCAATGAGAAAACATTATATTAAGCGAAATTGCATCATGATCTTGATAGAACATGCAGCTGCATATGCATGAATCAGTTTAAATCGTCGCGGAACTATCACGCAACACATTCTCGGACATTATAAAACTCTGAAATAACAATCGATATTCAGTCCAAACCAAAATTGTTTGTATGTGTTTTTCAGTGAGCTTCGATGGCTAGTTCGCCGCGTTGTTTCCTTTCAAGTTGCCTTGCACTTGAGCGACAGAGGTACTGACTACAGAGAGTATAATCAGTCGAACATTTGCACATCTCTATATCGCTGCCTTATCTATTTTGAAATCTCCATTTGTTATTTTTTGTTGACCTTTTGTGAAGTGGTGACCTTTGGTCTTGAATTCCTGCGTTGTCGAATTAAGAGCCACTCCAAATGTCATGAAATTCATTGTGCCCGGTGCTTTTGGTTCATGTTGTTAAAAGCTGCAAGACAGTTAAAAAGCCATTCACATAATTTCGTCTGTCATTCTCGGGTTTACAACTGCTTGCCGGCACGTTATATTATGGATTTTCATTACGCTTGTCATTGAATCGTTTTTGGTCGCTTCAAATTTTATTTTGAAATTTCAGCTTACATGACACGGCTGTGTGTGAAAAAATCCGAAAATATAAACCTTTGTTTTTAATATGAGGCCGCAACCCGAACTTTGTGTAGCCAGACAACGAGACTGTGTTTTATTTTGTGACGTTACTTTTCGAATGATCATTAAACCTTTTGTGATGCAAATACTTCGGAAAGTTAATGACTTTGGTCAACGCGTTTGCGTTGAAAATGCGGTACTGTAAGTCACTACATAAAAATATTGTTCACCAAAGTTATAATTTATCAATAGCTGATTCTTTTTCTAATTCTAACAAAACCAATATTCAACCAATATATAATATATAACCAATATTCAAGACTCACTGTTAATTCAATACATGTGGTTAGCGGATTTACTTGGTCTTTCATTAAGCTAACTAATGGTTAAACAACGACAACTACGTTCCGTTCACGTTCAGGTTGCAGCGAAGAGAACACTTCAGGCAATCCCTGAAATATCAAGGACTTTCCAAACCCGGTAGGTAAGTTCACGAATACATCCTTTTTATCTAGGACAATGGATCTTATAGCCTCCTCTTGTTGCCGATTAAGCCTCTGGATTCCAAATCTCTCGCAAACTTTTCTAAACGCTGACTGCAAGCAAGACTCGACATCTTCCGCCATTTTCTTTTACACACGCACTCGTATGCCTTACGCGCAACACGCGTGTTTATTTCTGGATTTTTATGAACTCGATTGTGATTGGTTCCAAAAAAATTATGTCATAGAAATCGTTTTGTGGAGTGGTTTTCACAGACATTACTTTTCGGGCGGAGAGATGCGACAACCGGAAATACGTCTGCGAGCGCAGGCTAATGGTACAAATCGGGACTCGAAATTGCAACCATTGAATTTTTTCCCTTTCAGTTTCAGTATCTGGAGGAGTTGCCAATTTGTGACCAGCTTTCATCGTTGAAATAAAAGAGTTTTAACAATGCACTTGGCATTTTGCTGAAACTTTTGCTAAAATAAATAAAGTGATAAAAAACTGTTTTGTTTCTTGGCATGAATTTTGTTTCAATTTGGAGATGTGGAGCAAAATTGTGATGTGGCTGAACGATCCATTACCTCGATCATTCACCATTTTCAGTGGTTTTTTACAAACATGTTAGGGATGTCAATAAGTTTTTAAGCAGTCGTTTCATTAAAGGTGTCACCTGTTGCATATATTTATGAGGCCAGCTGCCTGAAAGTGCTTTTTCCTCTCTTCTGACGCATGAAAAGGAAATTCTATTCAGTGATAACAACCCTCACTTTGCATATTAATTGACTTTAAATACATACTTTAATCAGTTTCATACACCTCACTTCACAAAGATTACACAAATAAAGTCAATATTAATTTCCAAAAAAACTTGGGTCTTTCTTTAATTCTTCAGTTATCTTCCCAACACTATAGTTTACCAATAATGTTCATGTCATTCGCAAGAAATTCATTCATTTAAAAGGAATTGCATCATTCTTGGAATGGTGTACAACCTGTTCCCAGTTTGGACACCATTTTTTCCCTGAACGTGACTCATCAACATTACAACAAAGCAGAACATAGTTTTGTTTCAAAGCACTTCTACAGTCTGTTAATCACAGTTTGTTTTCAACGACTTGCTTGAAAAAACCTGAAATGAAAATATCTTATAAAGTTTGAAATATATTTTAGTCATCTTCATCCTCACTGTCAGAGCCCTCAAATGAGCACATGTTGACAAGCAGCTTCTTGAAGACTTAATTTGTAGTGGTGTAAAAATCTCGTCTACAGTGCATTCAGACATCGAGCTCAAGTTTCAAGATAATTTAGTAATTCAACTACATGTACCAGTACTTCAGTAAAATTATTATACTTTGGGTGTAAAGGAAAAAACTCGTAAAAAAAATAACCTTCCAAAACAAGGACACAAAAAATCATTTTGCATTTCAAATAATTATAACACCTTACGCTGGTTCAATTTGTTTTGTCCACTATACTATCAAAGCAATAAGCCAAGTACAAGTGGCAGCTACATGTAGGAGACAATATTATTAGAAGGAACATACTTATGCCAAAGCACATTGATATTCAAAAAGCTTTCTGTCCACAAAACAAACATCGCTAGCCTTGACTAATGGTCTCTGGCTTTCATAAAGGAACCATCATTTCACTTTATTACCATACTGGTTGTAATTGTAATTTAGTTTGCAGTGGTCGCAGCACAAGGAAAATTTAACACCAGGAACCTTTCCTCGCAAACCATAAATTGTGACATCACAGGGCTTGTTGTGCCCTGCCAACACTTGGTTACAGGCAACACACAAAGAAACAGGTGGAGTCAACAAAACAGAAAATCCAGTCGAGTACACATTTTCCACATAATTCTTTGGAATGCCAGTGTTAACAGCAGAACATGCTTCATAGAGAAAGGAAACCTAGGATAAAAAACCTAGGGAATAAGCATGCAACACAAGTGACCTCATGCACATACAGTGCAGAGATTGGCAAACAATCTTCTTAAAATGCCCACATCCCCAGCTAACCCTAACTCCTGTACAAAAGAACACACAAAAGAAGACCTGATTCTATCAATTCTCTAAACGGACACGTTGTACCATTCGGTATAGTCGACTAGGAAAAATAGTTAAAAGAGAACCTTACACTAATACGTAAATCTGACTTTAAACTGAAGAATGTCATGTTTACAATCAAGTTTGTTTGAAATTTTCACTCTTAAACTTACTGAATACTGCCATCATTAATCGCTGTGGTGTTATAGTTCCCCTCTCGTTCTGACAGAAAGAGCACTTAGGCTTAATCAGTAAATGAGTGATATATTCATCACACAAATCTTGTCAAAACTGTGGTTAACCGAACCGTAAAATGAAAGCTGAAATTTAAAAAGAGTGCTTAGGCGTTAGTAGTCAATCACTAAAACTAGTGCTTAGGCTTAATCAGTAAACGAGTGCTATATTCTTCGCACCATCTTGTAAACAAGTCTAGTTAACAATAACCGTAAAATGAAAGCTAACATTTTAAGAGTACTTAGGTAAACGAGTGTCATATTATTCGCACCATCTAGTCAAAAAGTCTGGTTTACAGTAACCGTAAAATGAAAGCTAAAATTCTAAAAGAGCGCTTAGGCTTAATCAGTAAAGGAGTGCTATATTCTTCAGACGATCTCATACAAAGTGTAGTTAACCAAACCGTAAATTAAAACCTAAAATTTTAAGAGTGCTTCGACCTAATCACTGAAACAAGTGCTATATTCTTCAGACGATCTCATAAAAAGTGCAGTTAACGTGAGAGCGAAGAGTGCTTAGGCCATAAGTGATTAACCATCAAGGTGCATACACTCCTTCTTCTTGACTGGCGAGCCGCCGAGCCGTGGAGCCGCATACACTCATCATTGTTCTTCTTGACTGGCGAGCCGTCAAACCGCATACACCCATTCTTCTTGCCTGGCGAGACGTCGAGCCGTTCTATCGAAAATGTAATCGTAAGTGGCCCTGTATTCTGTAGTTGTGCCTACCTTTTTCTTCACTCTCTACGTAGCCGCGTAGCCACACTTTTGAAGATCACTTTTGGATTTGTGGGGTATTCAGCAGTTGAGCCAAAACGAATTGTAACACCTTAATTATTACACAAACAATTAAATGAAAGACTGGAAACTCGCGCTAAAGCACACTGGAAGTCGAAAAGCTTGCACTCAACAAAGCAGACATCGCTGGCCTCCACTAAAGGTCTGATGTCTTTGTACAGGCTTCAACCCTTCGTCCTGTTCCCATATCTGTCATAATTATAGTTAATTTTGTAACGATCACAATGCAAGGAGAACTTCAGGCCCACTGCCTTTCCACCGAGTCCATAAACAGCAACATCACAGGCCCTGTTGTGTTCGGTTAGCACGTGGCTGCAGACTAAACAGGCACCAGTCGGAGGAGTCAACAAAATGGGAAAACCAATTGAGGAGAGGTCCGCCTCAGAAGAAGAGCCCCCTTTCAGTACAGAAAAGGCCTCATAAATAAAAGAAAAAATTACATCCAGTGAGTTAACTTACCGAACGTTTGGTAACATCGACATAAAGATATTCAAAAGCTTTTACGTACCAGTACAGTTAGGGGCCCATTTCTCGGCCACTTTTTGTTCAATGTTTATTTTTCTCGCCACAAGTGAATCTGAATAAAAAGCAATTGCTTCCAAAGGTAGCGTGATTCCTTGTCTTTCATCCTGCCGAGTTTTGAGTTTACAGCTACTATATACTGTGAGCAAGTCGAGTTGACGCGAATGTAGGTGAATTTGGTTTCCCCGAAAACTTGTTTGTTTACGGCCACTTGAATTACATGGTCTAATTCAAGTTTACCTTATTGGTACTAATTTTTGCGGGCACTTAATTTCGCGAAAAAAAGGTTTTGGGTGCAAAACTATTTTCTTAGGGAATTAATTTTCGCGAAAATGAAAAAGAAAACATATTTCGAGAATTTTATTATTATTTTACACTTCTTATTGCTGAAAATCATCAACTCATAACAAAACCAAATTAAACTATAGAAACCGCATCTGTACCATTAGGCATAGTCAAAGACATTGTCATCATGCTTAACGTTCTTTGCAATTGCATACATATTTACATTGTACCTTGGTACCATTGGCATAAAGTTTTGGGCCTCTGTTCAATTTCTAGGGCGAGCTCAATGTCAGTGAACGGGTCTTCTGGAGGGAGATCCGTTTGTCCATCTAAGAGGTCAGAGATCCTGGCTTTCTCCCATCCTTTTGCAATGAGTCGCACACACACAGCACTAGTCAGGTGGTTGTGAAGGTCCACCAACCAGGCGGCATGAAATGGTTTTAGGACTGTTGGTCTCAGATCGACGTTAACATCAGTGCTGTCGCCTCCCGATTCTATTTGCTGCTTTACTTCGTTTGAGTACCATGCCGTAAACTTGTCCTTCATAAATCTCTTGGCCTTGCCATTGACGGTGAGGTCCAGAGGCTGAAAGAAATGGGTCATGTTGGCGGGCACCAACACAATTAATATTTAGGAATGCCAATTTCTTCGAAACCTTTGCGGTTTTTTGGCCTTTAAACACATCCCATATCAGCAGAGCTTTTTGAGTCGGTGCCAGTTCGAGCTCCTTTCTTTTCCTCTCGACATAGGGGGCAATTACTTTATCTATCAAGGTTAGAGTTTCATGTTCACTAGAGTAATGTTTCGGATTCTGGGGAATTTAAAACCTCTTGGTTGGCTGGCTGGCTGGCTGTTGTTTTTGCTTGGTATATGACTTGCATGGGTAAGAATTCTCCTGATAAAGTGATGACAAAGGTGAGAGTGATGTTTCTCTTATCAGTCAGACCTTTAATTGGAACTGACGAGGAATTTCTTGCAGCCATCACATCATTCTCCTGACGGAAACATATGAGCAAGGAGTTTGATCCACATTTAACACCAACTCAGGAGGAATCTTGTTCTCTGTCATCAACTTGTTAATGTCAGTGAGAAATTTAAGCTTACATTCTTCAAACATTCCTTTGGGAACTGGAGGACGAGTGGTTGTACCCGCTCGGTGAGTAAAATTGGAACGCCTGTAAATGGACTTCACCCAAGTCACTGTAGGCTCAAATTCTCTTAAATATGGCGTCTTATTGCAACCAACAAGCGCCAACGCTGTTTCCTTCACAACGCAGAAACTAACTACTCCACCTCTGCTTCTAATGCTCTTAAGAAGAGAGATTTATTTGCTGTCAAGGTCACAGAGTATTGGTGGCCGCCCACGGGTGTCACTAGGGATAGCAGTGATAGCCACACCTTTGTTACCTTTTTTCTTCTCCTTGCGTAGTCTCTTCTCATAAGCCTGCTTGAAAGTTCTTACAGTACTTTCCTTTAATGTTGGGAGTTCCTCTTTGAAATGATTGATGGCTTTCGAATTACCATTGTCACTGGCATATTTCCCGATCTTGCCCCGTGTTTCAGCCGAATAGTGGTATTTTCCATGTTTTCGTGCTGCTGAAGTAGCCAAGGAACCGTCAGTCGAGTGAGGATTCCACAGCATGATATTTGACGTTGCCCAAGGAAGTGCTTTCTTGGCTTGGAAAGTAGGCCGGAGCTAACTGAATTTCGACAATTTCCAGATCTTCAGAGGCATCAGAATTGTTTGGACGTTCTGTTATGTTTTACTTTTGAACTGTGAAACTACAACGAAACAAGGACATTTCACCAAAGAAACTTAAACTAGAACGTTGCTGTCTTTGCAGCACTTTCTTGTTGTTGGTTCAACAATCTCAGTTTACAGATACGTGTTAGCTGTCACACAATACACTAGATCTAAATGTGCTGTACATCCAGGGACATTTGGAAAACAATAGTCTTATGCATTCTTTTTGGGTAGAGGGGGGTTGGGTTAGTAGAGTGTACAATGAGGGCTGGATTCTCAACTCCCTCCATCACTTCCTTAACCTTTAGCATCTGCAAATGAATTTACCATTCAAATGGATTGTCTTTGGCAGTGTTTTCTCTAGGTAGTTGCATAGAAAAACTTATAACTAAGGAAGAAAAACAAATGAAACTGACTAGATTTTTATTTTCACAACGTTTCGAAGTCATCATAACTCCATTATCAAGTGAAAAATAAATACAAGTGCTAGAGTTTAAATAGATGGAAAGCATAATTTGCATACTAGGTGTTGTAAAGAATGTTATACAAATAACTTTGCCTTGATCGAGTCACTTTGGACATTTAGAGATGGTGACAATCCCCCAATGTATAGCATTTCATAAATGAAACAGTCATGAAGATTGAAAAAAACGTTTTCAAGTCGAGTACATTCTTCAGTAAAAAACAACCAAAAGGATGACAGTCGATAGGCGTGCTCAAGCATAGTTCGTACTAGGTACTTTTCTCTAGGTACTTTTTATTTAATTTCAATTTTTATTATTTTTTTTCTTGGAGGGAGGTTATTTTTTTTTGTCAGCTAGTAAAAAAAAAGCATAATTTGCCCTCAGTAACAGGAACTATTTTACAGCCCGGCCTGCATTGGCTATTAGTGGTTTCAGAAATGTTGTAAGCTATTAATATGATATTTAACCATTACACTTAGGTTGAACTATGATAAAGGTCTTGTCTTGCATTTGCTCTTTATAAAATATTTGAATATTTGAACTGATAATATGACTGTGTACAAAATCGGATAGCCATGGGAGTACATTTTAAACTACCAAACAACTTTAGATTTGTGGCTACAGTGTGTATACTTGTGGCAAGTTTAGTGAAAAACCAAGTTAAATGAGTTCTTTTGGGAAAAAAATTTCTTGTACAGGTCAGTTAAGTTTATTTATTACTTTAGTGAACTTATTCAGTTTCAGAACTTTGTTATTGATGTTGAACTCATGTCAAAATGGACATGTTCATTGCATTGTCTATGTTTTTATAGTTGTAGCAACTGAAAAGAAGTCAAGAAAACTCTTGTGCTTTGAATGTTGTTCCTTACCCTTCATCCTCTATTGTTGGGAGAGCAAGCCAAGAAGGCTCACATACTTTTTTTGTTATTTTAATATCAAGCGGTGGGGCTGTCAGATTTTTTACAGCAAGGTGAAAAAAAATAAGGATCGCCTAGCTGTAAAAAATCTGACAGCCCCACTGCTCCAGGACCAGACAATATAATGATTTTAAACCAACAAGAGAACAAAATGTTTATGTACATATATGTCCATATGTAGGGTTTATACAAAGTACAAGTTCATCCTACAGTATCACAATATTTAAGAAAAGTACTCTTCAAGGCTTGGTGGGCTGAGATAAAAAAACTTAGATGTCTGGTTTTCATACAGACAGGTGAGAGCATTCCTGAGAAGAACAGAAACAACATACATTTTCCCCACACTACTAAGCATTAGCTTCCAATTCCATGACCTTAAAGGAGGTTACAACATCGCCAAACATCCACTCTACAGAACTTCTTACGGCGCTCATTGCAGCATTATATTGTTCCATCTGGTGAGTGAGAATACCAAACTTGAATGGACCTTGTAGGTGGATTCTTAATGGTAGGCAGGATCTCCATAGAGACAGAGGGGTTGGCCTGCAGGATTAAATGCAAAGTGCTCAAGGCTGTCCAGCAACCTTGAATCAGTCAACACACCAGCGTCATGTCTCCTCCCCTCTAAAGACAGTGTAAAGGACCCCAGAACGAGACTCATCTATTTCCATAGTGATGACAAGTGATTCTTTCTGATTCGCTTATTTTAATTACCTAGTGTTACATCATTAGCCACCCGTGGAAATATTTAGTACAAATAGCGCATCTTGCCACTAGCTTTTAGTCCTCGTTAGTTTTTACTTTGATTGGAGCGCCTTCAATAGTAATAGAAGTTCATTAACTCACCCTTGGCCCTTGAGTTCAAGCGGGAACCGATGTGTAAGTGCAATTACTTTAATACCTTTGTTTTTAAAGCACTTGTCTCAGACAATAGTTTTCTAGTGCAAATAGTACGTGGTTCCCTCCATGTGTGGAATTCAAATCAAGCACGTGACATCGCCCTAGCCTTTGTTTCTTCGAGCATTAAATTCAAAATACAGTTAGTTCCCTTTTGTGTTCGTAGACATTTCCAGTATTTTGGTTTCATTCTCCTGCTTTATGCTTCGCTTGTCATAGCACTTCCGCAAGCAGTGCTAAAATTTAACCACGTGTTCGTAATTTTTTTTAAATAGTAGTTTGTCTTCGCCGTTATCTATGTTTCTTTTCATATGCCATTCGACTTAGTACGAGTACCTTGATTTGATTAGTCTCAATTTCTGTCTATTTTGCTTAATGTTTATTCGTAGTTTAGCTGCTTGTTAGCTTGTCCTCGTTAAACTATGATTGGAATGTGTACTCATCTTACACTTTCGTGATCATTTGTTATCTTGGTAATCTGCAAATATTTAGTAATTAGTTTGTATAATTTCGCATTGTCTTTCAGTTTACATTCAATTATCGTCAATTAAATCACCAACAATCAGTGTCAACCTGTGATTCCTGACTTTACTCGACTAGTAAAGCATCCCGCTCACTACGTTCATCGCGACAAGTTGTTTAGTTGGTGACCTTTGGCTCTTCAACAGTCGCCGTGAGCCTGACGCTACACATAGAACAGGTTTTGAAAGAGGATCATAAAAAAATACATTAATTTAGAAATTTCTAATCAATTTTAATTACAAATTATACCAAACTGACTAATCTAAATAAAGTATATAATAATTGTTGATAGTACAATTTGTATGACAGAATAATATTGATAAATAGTATTACAAATAGTAGTTCAAATAATAATAATAATAATAATAATAATAATAATAAGGTTTTTATAGAAATCAGTTTTTCCTAAACAGACTGAAACCAGACATAAATAGGTGATGTATAGAGAGACAACTGGTAAGTAAATTTTTTTTTTCCCTTACCAACTGGGCCATAAAGGTTTCCAATTAGACCATTAGGTAGTGCAATGCTTTGAAACTTTAACGCATGCACTCTTTTGTGGCCATTGAAAACTGTGCGCTGGTTTGCTCCTGGACGTGTTACAGGCCGAACAGTTCCATCAATGAATCCAAAGCAATTTGGTAAAGGAAAACCCTTGGATACAATTGTATCGACGTACGTCTGAAGTTTAACTGGACTTAAAATGTTGTGGTTCCATAGTGTAACCCTGTGGGCATGATGACTGTATACGTGGTCCACCAGCTGGTTTGTTACCATGCTGATAATTGGTACTGGTTTAGGAAACCTTTGTATCATATCTCCATATCTACATGGATAGGACAATCGCCTTAAAAGAATACAGAGACCCTCGACACCATCACAAATAGATCTAAACAACAACAACAACAACAATAATTTCAAATTGTTAATAAAGGTAAGCTTATATTTGACACAAGTACAAATAAATAATCATTTTCATTGCTTCAGTTGTTGAAAAAGAGGGTTAAAAAAGGTACTTCCAACTTTGCTTGTTTAATAGTTACCTTTGTTCGCATTCAATGATGGCAGGAATTTGAAGGACATCCGAAAGAGCCACTATATCTCTCTTTCTAAATCTGAATTCAGCCAAGCACTCAGATTCATCGACTTCTTCAAGGTCAAAATCAGGGTAACCGTGGTACGGAAAATCTGGGTTTCTCGAAAAATATTGCTCATACAGTAATATGAATTCTTCATCATCAATCACACCATAATTTTGCATGAGGAGAAGAAAAGACCGCATATCTCTAAACGACGAGATATTCGAAAGAGATGTTTAAGGCAGGTGTCGCTTGGGGCCTTTGCTGAAGTGTTTATTTTTCTGGCCGAGAACAAAGCCCGCTACCCAGTCTTTTACAGACATGACGTCATAATTTCGTTGTCGTCGGTGCTTAAGCTCCCTTATGCAATGAACTGCAACAGACCACCCACGGAGTGGAACAGCAAACACACCAGATTACAATGGCGAGCAGAGATCACAGTGGGTCTGTCACTTATTCGTTTAATTGCAGTCTCCGCAGGTTTCACGTTTATAAAGAGGTTTGGAGTCCGATTGTTGGAGAGCAATTGAAATGCTGCTACGAGAGAAATAACTGTTACGATCGCTATGCTATTGCCGCGACCAAGCGCCTTCGAGGCCGTCTTGCCGACTCTACAGTTGGTCACTTGCCCAGAGAAATTTCCAGAGCAACACGCTTTTTCCTACTCAGAGGAGGGGTTGTTTGCGCTAAAGTCATCGACAAGAACCACAGAAGATCTCCCCTAGTGCAAGGAGGATTGGAAATTCTGGTACAATTTACAGGTGGATCTTACCGAAATGAACAAGGCAATACTTGAAAAGTATAAACAGATTGTTGTTTCAAATTACAAAGAACCCGGGATGGATGGCAATTTTGATGACTGTACAAAAGAGGTGCTGAAAGAACTTGAAGATGACGATAGCGATACAGATGAAGAGGTTCAAAGCAACACAGATAGTGAAATTTGATTGTTAAACTCTTTTCTTCATCTTTTCTTCTTCATCACTGTTTTCTTCACACATTATACTTAGGCGTGTTTCTTCATGAAATTGAGAAAGCTAGAAATATAGGAGGGTATTAAATTTTGCGACATTAAATTTTACGGGAATTTTTTTTCGCGTCGCTTTAAGTCCGCAATTGTTTTTAAATCGCAAAGTTAAAGCGACGCAAAAATTAATACCAATAAGGTATATTTTATCCATACAGAACGCCCAAAATGAGCCAATTCTTGGCATAAAGAATGTAGAGTGATAAACTTTTGCTGGTCTGTTTTATTATTGGACCTAAAATTCCATAGTACTTTTGCGTATTTGCCTATTCTCGGCCACCCTGCTCGCCGTCGACAGCACTAAAAAGCGCTCATAGTTTTGCATGGACTTTTCTTGTCAAATCATTTGTAAAAGTAAAGCTGTAATGGGGTGGCATGTTCTGACAGTAGATATGAATTAAAACTATGAGTTCTTGCTTACCAAACTCCGTTTTGAAATACCCAACCTTTTTTTAGCCTTGCTTGACTGCATTTAATAGAAAAACTAGGTGTGCAAAAACTTTCTTTTTCTAACATGAGACAAAGCTCGTTAAGGATACTCTGTGAGCGAAATATCAAACAAAAGCCGTATTAGTGACTTAAATACATGGTGATAAAGCGTTGTTTATTCTGATGAATGGAGTGCACTCTTTTGTGGCCGAAAACTGGGCTCGGTGGCGCGCAGCTAACTGGGTCCATGAACAAAGCATCCATTTTCATTATTACTCAGGAGAAAACAGCGTTGAGAAGTCGATAGCTTTACATGTGTAAACTCAATGCTGAAGCTAGTTGTCTGTGAAAATTCAAATCCTTACAGCTATTCCAAGGTGAGAAATACAAGTTTACGTTTTTTGTGGCCGAGAACTGGG
>NC_090889.1:6541705-6551705 GCF_036669925.1 Montipora capricornis
ATAGGATTTTTTTAAAAAACATTCTTTGGAATTTCAATGCTTAACCTTTCCTGGTTCGCGGCTGTTTTGGTTGCCAATTTTGATCGCTTATGAGTTAGCAGTTGACTGCTGACCTTTACGAGCTTCTAAACTCGCGAAATTATGTAGGCATGCACATATTGACATTGAAAGGGAATTAAATTTTCTCAATCTCATTGTTGTTCGTAGCCGTGATGCCAAGATGCCCATTTGATTTGTTACTCGTTGTGGTGTCTCAGTTCTTCTTAGCACAGTTTTGCGCTTTTCGTTTTTAAGGTCAGGTTTCGTCCAAACGACTATAATTTTTAAGAGCCGTTTGCGTTAACCCCTGAAATTGACCCACTCGTGCATAATTGTTTTGAAGCCGTGTAAAATTTTCGACCACTCGTGTGGGATTTCTGAGAACCCGTTTGGTCGTGCAGTGCCACTCGTTCACTCGACTTTTCAAGCCGTGAGCAACCCGTGAGGGAGCCGTGTGAAAAACCCGTTTCCCGGAAAGTCGTTAGTGTACGTTTTCCCGTGAGAGGTCACATATTTCTAAAATTCACTTTTTAGTTTATCAAGAGAACACCAAAAGAGCTAGATAGAAAAAGTTCTTGGCTTGGCAGGTATGAAAGATTATTTTGTTTATGGGTAAATGTTTATTATCAATTTGCTTTATATTGCTTGGGAGTTTTTTATCATGCTATTTACTGTAATCTCTGGTTATCTCAGCTCAGTGGCTCAGAATAATACATTCCGTCGTGTTGGCCTTATGCTTTTTTCATGTACACATTCCTGCACACAGTCAGTACTGTCTCTGGCTAATCAGTGTATTCCTTTAATAATTATCATGACATTTGAGTATCTTTGCACGACATTAGTTTAACTCCTTGGAAAAACCAGTAACAATGATACATGTAGGATTCCTAAAATAAGCGTTGGTTTTATTGTCATTTGTTTTGAAGACATGGGATCTCCTCTGCTTAGTTGTTCATAGCTTCATGGCCTTTTGCGATTGGTTCTTTGACAAAGTGTCACCCAATGGAAAATACTTCATCAGTCCCCTACGAATAAATGGCAGTGCAATCGAATCCATATACAGTGTCCTGAAGTTTTCTAGTGGAGGGAATTTGTCAGCACTCTCCTATGGCCCTGCACTGGGAAAACTTATAAATAGGAAAGACATGATGCAAAACAAGTACTCAGAAAAGGGGTATAGGGATGTTACTTTGAATATCAGTGGCTCAGATGGAGGGAATGTTTCTACCTCAATTACCAATGTGGCAGTTTATAGCCAGAAATTGTCCAATTCACTGTGCATTTTTTCTTTTCCGGCTAACATTGCCGGTCCACAGTAGGGGATAGGCAAGGAAGTAATGCTCTAAGCTGGGAGAGTGAACAAGAGATCAACTACAGAAAGGAGATTTTTATGACCTCTATCATATTGGCGATTTACCTTCTCCCAAGTCAAGTCTTTAATTTCATCAGATTTCCTAAGTAAAACAGAAAGCATTAATCTTATGCTTGAGTGTGTAAAATATTGTGGATTAATTATTGCATACGATACAACGTTTTCTGGATTCCTTACATCTCGTCTTCTATGCAGTTCACTCTGCTTCTGCAAGAGCAGTATCCACCCCAGATGTCTGCAGAATTTGCTGGTAATGATCCACAATGGTCCTGACTTCATCATCCCCAAACACTGTAGAAGACAAAGAAGTGAACCACAAATCTAAACTGCAATGACATCATGGTTTGACTAGAAAGTTAACAAAATTGAAATCAAATAAAAATGAAATCACGTTGCATTTTATTCACCCAGCACTTCAAAAGTCTCAGTGGGCCAAGTGCAAAATTTGACCACTCTTGAAGCATGGATTATGCCTGCATTGGCATTGCTGCATCTTTCTGTCAGAGCTTTCACCAGGGCATCGGTAAGTGTGCATCGTGCTGACTTGAATTGTGCATCTGTCCCTGTCAAACCAGCATAAGTAGTACTATTGCTTGCAACCATTCTCAAGTGTCTTCCATCACTGCAAGAAAAATTCTCAAATCTAAAAGTTGCCGTTGTGCTATATTACATAACAATAACCTCTACTTAGTCTAGTAAATTACAGCAACCGTTATTTGTATGTCTTCTAACATAAATGTTTATATAGAAATGTATTTTTTGAAGTCCTATTAATTTGACTTGTATTTGTGTATAATAGCTATAGTGGATTTCAAGATCTGATGGATGTCGGCTACACATGCGTCCTGTTGCTGGAAGGAAACAGACATTTGCTTTAGAGGTCCACATACATCGAGCAGAAGATGAACAAACAAAATAACGCTCTTTGACTTCATCAGCTGAAGCAAACACTTTGCCTTAGCCTTTGCTGTCTTGTTCTGGCTACCTTCAGTACCAGTAATCTATGGAAAGAAATGAATTAGCGCAAGTTTACAATTTCATTAAACAACAACGATAGCATAAATGATTAAGGAGTTTTGACGCATCTAACGTTTTCAAAAAATTAAGTACAAACCAGTTGCAGGTGCTGCAAAATTGCAGGATAACCATTGTGAAAGTTGGTCAGTGCTCTAAGAAGATGCCCAACCCAACGTGTGCCTCCAACTCCAATACCTTGTCCTCCCACACTGTTGTTTGGGTAAATTGGCTCAGAAACTCGCGTTAAAACAACATTGTGAGGGGAGAATGAGCTGCGAAAGCTTCAGATCTGTATGGTCGTGTACTGTTCCAACGAATTTTGTCACAGACTGTATTTGTGAGGAATTTTAACTATTTATATGATGTGCTGACGGGGTCATAACTGACACAACTTTACAGTCTCCTTCATAACTGGTACGATAGCACTGCGTAACGTTTTTATTTGTAACTGAGATTGATGTGCTGTGTTCGAATTTCTTTTGGTATATATCCACAATGATAAAAAAAGCGAAATTGTTTAGATTTAGCTAAGATGAGAGTCATAATCTGAAATATGGTTTTTCTTGTTGCCATTGATAGTGTGACAAGGGCACAAGTGTACTTGTTTTCTCTCGCATTGCTTTAAAGGTTTTCTCTTCGTAAGGTAGCTAAAATGCACAACATTTCTCCTAAGAGCACTTGGAGATTAATCATTGACGATTTTCCTGGAACGAACAGGAGATACAAAAGGTTTACCAGTTAAGAGAAAACTTATCCAGCCATTGTTTAACAAAGGACATCCACCATGGAAGTAACGTTAAACAATGCAAGGGAGACCCACAAGAGCGAAGAAGACGGGGTTTCTACAATTGCTGTATCTGCGAGAAAAGTTTGTCGCTTTCTAACTTCTAAAGGATATTACTACCTACAATAAAAAAAAAAAGGACTTTTGACTTCGTGGATGTGCTAAAAAGATTAAGATTTTCGCTAAAAATGAGATGATAACATACTGAACATATATGGACGAAGGATATTGCCTTTTACCTTGATGTAGTTTCCTTCAGGAGGTCGTATAAAATACTAAGTGATACAGTATTTTATATAAAATGACCATGCATCGCCAACTGTCAAATATTGTTATGGCTTAAAATTAGTTTGCACATGTATGTATTACCCAGCCCAGTGTTACGTGAGTAAAACTTCATAGCACCCAGGAAATTTAAAAGAATACTATTTTTTTATGTTAGTACAGTTTTTAATTCATAACCCTTCGACAATTCCTGTCGGTAAGAGACATGGAAATGCAGGAAACACAAGTTATAGTTATCAAAAACACGAATTTCGCACAAGGATAGAAACTTATGACACGTGATGTAACACTTGTTTACATTAGTTCAGTGTGTGAGCAACTTTGTACCAAAATGGTGACACGCAGTTTGAAAACCTTACAGTACTAGACGGTTTCTATTGAGTGTATTTTCATAACAACTCCATTGTACGCTAATTTGATATCGCTTAACGTCTTTTCGAGTCTAATTTCGCTAGACAAAACCAACAAGAGAAGAAAACAACGACAGTGTGTTAGTGTGCACGAGTCACCACTGTATTAATTAAATTTAGCAGGATATTTTCTCTCAGTGCATTGAGCATAGGGAAATACACCGTTGTTCTTTTTCGGGAATTTGTGCCGCATGAAATGAATGAAAGACTTACCAGCAAACGCGCATCTAACAAAGTGAAATCTTCCTTGCTGGTGCAAAGTATTGGAGAATCGGGTGAAAAGTCAACATCCCGTGCGGAATGTGTTTTGAGTGTTGGTAAATGAACTTTGTGGCCTTCCACAAGAAGTGAAAAATTGTGCATTAATTTAGGGTCACCAACGAATGTCATTTGTGACCATCCACGGGAAAACCAACAAAAAGGTGATGACACGGCACGCTGAGCGTGACATACAACACACCATATGCGCATATTTAATGAGTAGCACAATAGATGTCACGGTGGCTTTTGTTGTGCACACTGAGACACTCCAAACCTTTTGTTTAGCGTGGCGTGTTGCGTGTCAGATACGTGCCAAAACTGGCACCGTAAAATTGAAAAAGTAATGCAAACGAAATTCGTCCTTTGTTCTCGCGAATTTTCCACGGAAAATCATCGAATTTTTGAACGATTTTTCGTAGGGTTTGAAGCGAAAAATTCTCGAAAATTCGAGATAGCAAAATTCGAAGTAGCGAATTTTCGAGGTAACCAAACGAAAATTCGAGATAACAAAATTTGAAGCAGCGAATTTTTGTGACATGAATCGGCGGCCGCCATCAACAACATCGCTGAATAAGCGTATTTACGCGTAAATAAACGCGTTAAGGTTAGCGTAAATAAAGTCGTATCGAAAATGGATTCAATCATCCGACAGTTTAATCGGCTATTTCCAACGAAAAAAAAAATATTGCCTCACACAACAAAAACTGCGATTGCTTCATGAACTCGTTCCGAGGGAATTTTGGTTCGAAAATTCGCGTGGTTGGAAACAATAGGCCTTCCATCGAAAATTCGATATTTTTTCGTCGAAAAGCCAGGAAAAGCCGCGAATTTCGGGGAAAGACGTTTGCATTACTTTTGCACAATACTGTATTCTGCGGGATTTTTCAGCTATTTCCGCAGGTAAGTCAGCCTTCACTCGGCTTTGGGAGTAGCGTGTTTATATACTTGGTTTTTTAGCGAGCGTTTTGGCGCAGCTGTCATGCAAATTATTTCACTCACTCAGTGTCTTTTTACGCGGTGCTCGATTTTAGTTTTGCTGACACGCTCTTTTGTTTGGTATAACACGCTCTATTGTTTACAACTTGTAGTATCAGACACAAGAAAATTTTAATTAGGCGTGCATTACGACACGGCACCCCCGTGTTAAAGAAAATTTCTTTTGTCTAGCGTGCTAAAATAGCGTGCCCGTGTCATCACCTTTTTGTTGGTTTTCCCTTGGACGGTCACATTTGAGAAAATCGCTGCATCGCTGTTAGTACTGACAGTATCAACCAAAGCGATCCTGGTTGTACCAGGATTACAAAACGGCTCGAAAAAAGAGTTTTGAGGATTTATAAAGTGTTTTGCCACAACCAGCAGTCCCCGTTGACAAGATGCTACGATATTTTCCTTCATGCAATAAAACTCAAATGGCCTCTGCAAATTCATCCTGGTTAAGGTCGTTCCTAAGCAGAACATGCTCAGCCACAGTCAACCTTCTATGAAATGGCTTTTTTTTGAAAGAGAAACAACCAGCCAAATTCAATCAAACCTGAACATGATGTATGTTTCCATTTATTGTGGAATTTGTCACAAATATGGCGGCTAGAAATCAAGGGTATCCTTCTCCTAAAATGTAGCATATTTCCCGCTAATTCTTTCCATAACTGAAATTCCTCAAAAATACAGTCCCGGACAAAATTGTTGAAACACTTTACAATACCTTGTCCTCCCACAATGTTGTTTTGGCAAACTGGCTCAGAAACGCGCATTAAAACAACAGGGGAGAATGACCTGCGAAAGCTTAAGATCTGAATGGTCGTGTATTGTTCCAACGAATTTTGTCACAGACTGTAGCTTAGAGGTAGATTTATGCAGAAAACATCAATGAAATGAGCTTTATTTATTTAGCATTTGAAAAGACTCCCCACATTAGCTTCCACTGCAACCTAGTTCCAGTCCAATACAGAGATACAAATATGGTCTACTTTTTTGTACTGAAACTAACACAAACACTCTTAGTTTATGAAACTGTGTTCTTGTGTACATTTGAACGCCGAGGGGCCATTCAAATATCAAACCACAATGCAAACAAAACAGAGCAAGTGTCAAAGCCTCTTACAGTTACAGCTGGGTTCCTGAAAATACATAAACACCCCCCCCCCCCCCCCAAAAAAAAAGAACCCTAACCCAGTGCATTGAATATTTTAAAAGACTTTTTGGTGATCAATTGTATTACTTTCCCCAAAGCTTTCCTGGTTATCATAGTGTCAGATGACCTTCTTAAGGGTGGGTATGGATGTTAACTCCACTCTCAGAACCCCTCAAGTAATAATATAAGAACAAAGCGTTTTCTCCAAATACATGTAGCTATACAGCTTCCACGTACATAATTATAGTTAAAATGGTCAGTCTACCATCTACTTGCGTTTAGCAGCCAAGGAATAGGATTTCAGTTTTGGGCGCAATATCTCATCTGCATCGACAACTTTTCCTGAAACTTTGAGATCTCTCTCAACTTTCGCATTCATAAATTCGTTTATTCGTGTATTGGCCAACTTTGTTACAAGTGCTTTAAACACTCTGCTGATGACTCCATCATTGATTGCATCTTCTGCTGAAGTAAACGATGCCACAAACAATTTAAAATCAATTTCTAGCTTTTCATTATTTAGAACAGATGTCTGGCACATGTCAATAAATTTTGTCGGGTGCTTCGCAAGGTTTATGTCAGTGGCAAACTCGCGAACATAACTATCCACCTCCTTTAAAAATGGAAGAAGTTCCATCCTTGGAAAAACCGGGTTACCTTCATACAAGTTCTTTAGGCTGTGAGAAATCTGTGATTTGTCTTTCATAACAAGCATGGTTAACAACTATAATTCTTTCTCCTCCACTGGTCGTCGTTCTGATGATACTTTGCCACGACCCTTTTTCTGCTGAAGAGTCTCCTTCCTGAGCTAATCATTCGGTGAAGGGCAGCACCGCAATATCTGAATAAAGTATCGTCTGACTCCATGGCCAAACATGAATTCCTCTGCTCAGTAGTTTGGGACTTTTTCTGCCGCATTGTGCTGTAAACCATTTCGTGGATAACACTTTAAACTGCTTCCACCACTTCAGAAGACACATGTGACTCCGATTGCGGTACAATGAGGAAATGTTCAATTATCAATCGCTGGAGTGGCCTTTCCAACTTGAAAATTCCCCAGCATTTTCATCCAAGCCATAGAAAAGGCAGCTTTCTTGTTCGCCTCTTCCGTTGACAAGGCACACTTGCTTACAAGCGTCGAAAACTTGCGGCAGAATCCGAGAATCAGCAGTTGAAAGTTTGTTTCTAGTGATTCACAAAGTAAATATTTCGCAAAACACTCCCTCTCTTTGGTGGACTTCACACGTGGCGATTCAAGAAGTCTTGAGCGGACAATCCCTTTGATCTCGCTAGCTTTCTGTCTTGAAAATATCCACGAAGTCAGTTCCTCCAGCTGATCTTCATCTAGAGTGTTCAAAGCTTGCTTTTTCTGTTTCATAGATTTCTTTTTCGTGGACTGTTTCAAAGATGAATTTGATTCCTCACCGCGTGATTTCACTTTCCCACGGACGAGAAAGAATCACGGGGTTCTTCGTATTGTAGATTTTGTTCTGAGCTACTACTTTCCGTATAAAAACTGGAATTATCGCCTGAAATACTGTCAGAGCAATCAGAAGAAGATTCCTCGCATGCATCCGCCATGTTTGTTTGTAACACGTATGAGTTGTCACAATTAGTTACGCATTAACAGTTCATTATTAATTATGTACCGCTTCTGGTTGGCTTTTGACCTAATTCGCGAGAAGGGCTATAGTCTAAAAATAAACCTACTTGTAAAAACGCCATTTCACAGACGTTGTATGGAAGTTGCACACTCCAGATGGACTGCACTTCGGGCTGATTCACTGCATTAGTTATCATTTCAGGAGTTATTAAATTGGCAAGGTCTTCATTCATCTTTTGCAAATGCCTGCGATTGCTGTTTTTTGTAGGATGAGGTCCACAGTCGAGCCTTCTCTTCTATTTGGTGTACAAGGGCAGAATCTACATTGATACTGTGTGGTTCTTCCGCTATGATGTACGAGCAGAAATGACGCAGACTCAAAAGATAGGCTTTGATTGTGTCTGCCGTGTACCATAATTTCCGGGCGATTACCCGCACCGGTCATTTTTTGCAATAACAAGAAATAAAATTTCAACAGATTATCCACACCCAAAAACGAAAGAAATTCGTGAACTCACAAAGTTATCTGCACGAGCGATAACTTTGAGCTTATACTCAAAAGTAAAACTCTGACGTCTTCGTTTATCACCAGGCATTTTGACTCAAAATTGTTTGTGGCTACACTTATCGTAAATGATTGAAGTGTGTATTTCTCATTCAGTCAATTACCTTTTTGTAACGTTTTGAATCAAATAAAAACTACAACCACTGTTTTTGTTAACAAAATATCCTTTAGTGTGAAATTGGTAAGTTTTCACACCTATTGGTTTTGATCTTCCATTGAATGATACCGCTTGTAAAAATCCGTTCTAAAAAAATATCGATAGCTCAGGATCTACTGACTCTTAGAAATCGCTTTAAACGCGAAAATACTCTCTACCTCAAGGCAGTGCTTGCTAGGAATATTTTACTGATGCGCCAAATGTTCTGTAATTTTAAGATTTTGTCTGTGAATGTTTGTTTACACTCGTGCCGACAATCACCTCTTATTAATTATGCGACGGCAGCAGCACCATGAAATGAACATGTCGGCATCAGTTACTTTAAAGCCTGCTATTTCACATTTATATTCTTTTGAGTTTATTATTCCAGTTAGTGAATAATATTTTATTTTCAACTAAACAAGGAAAGAAGCTCGCTGCTTTGAAATAAGCAAAGTAAGAAAGTAATATCACACGCGTGATAAACGATTTTGATTGCCAACGATATTTGTTGATATGTTTTCAATTTGCATCGGTTTTCATCAAGAGCATTTAAGTTTATTACCCAATTAAAGCGGGATAAAAAAGGCAATATACAGTTTTTAGGAACAATTTCATTAATGACTTTTATATTTTTTCCCTACTTAAGGTTTTAAAACATTACCCGCACCAAGAACTGTTTGCAGAAAAAATCACACATTACCGGCGGGTAATTGCCCGGAAATTATGGTATTTCTGTTCTGCAGGTTCCTTCAAAGAAAGAATTTAATCTTTTGATCGGGTCAATTGTACATAGAATCCTGTACAATTGAGAGGCATGCTGCTTTGACAGTTTTTGGTCCTTCCGCCCACCATCTGCTGTCTGTAACCAGCAACAAAAAGAGCTGAAAACGTTACTTTCTGATTCTACACTGCCTTTTTCATTAGCATGTTGTCGTTGTCATTCCCCTGCAATTCTGAAATGTCAGCAGCGCCATAAACAAGTGACTCTGCCAGTAGGTATTCTTCAGAATCTTGATCTGATACTTCCTCAGTCCAGTGCATTTTGGATTTTTCATCCTTTGTTGCACTCGTGCAATGAACCATTTCTTCTGGACCATCTTGCATCTCATCTGGTCTTGCAAGGCTGGTGTCATCATGGCCTGATGGACACCAAGTTGTAAATGAACGGGCTTCTTTTAGGACATCCTTGTACTTTGTAGACTCTTTCTTGATATTTTTGTGGACCTGCTGTAAGTGCATTGACAAACGCTTAACTACCGACGAACATCCAGGGATGGGGCATGGTCTGTGATGGTGGTAATCTTTGTATTTTGTCGTCCTTGTTTCAGACTTCATCTGCATCGTCTGGAAGCTCTGTTGTAGTCCAAACCTTGAGTTGGCTTTCATAGCTCTTT
>NC_090889.1:6559205-6564205 GCF_036669925.1 Montipora capricornis
GGTTTTTATCGATTTCTTGCGACTTCTGTTGATACAAAAAAATGGTGGATACTTGTAATACATGTACATAGTGTTTTTGTAATAAAAAATACCCTGTCCTTAGAAATATAAGGAAAAGAGCCGAAAGTTGTTTGGTAGTGATTTTGAGTAGCTTGAAAAATGAACTCACAACATTTGTTTGGCCACGATTTTCTAGAGAGATACGAAGGTGTGGAAGATGAGTGAACGCTCTAAGCATGCTCCATGGCTGGGATATCTCTTTAACCACGCAAAAACAAGGTTATGATGGAAATAAAACCGGTTTCCATGGCGTAGGGAACTTATGTAATGTTCCGAACAATTAAAAAATCGTAAAAAAATGACATTGTAATGGGGCGAGGCTAAAACCTGTCAAGTAATACATAAAAGTTCCTTGTATGCTCCTATCGAAAAGAAACGATTGTATTGTTTATGCTATGAAAGATTGCAACGAGAGAAGATGGTACAAAAATTGCCCTACTTTCAATCTTCAGAGAGAGAGAGGAAGGAAAGGGCACTTTCGTAACCGGAAAAGGGAACTTTAGTAACATTTCAGGGAACTTTTGTAACGACCATAGGGAACATTGGTAACACAGGGGACTTTTGTAACCTAGGATAGGGAACTTTAGTAACGACAGAAGGCACTTTCGTAACCTGATACTTTAGTAACAAAAGCGGGAACTTTGATAATGAACACAGGAACTTTGTAATATAACCGGGAACCTTACATAACTCAAATCAAGGTCCAGGTACAGCGCGGAAAAAGGACACAACACCGTCTCAACAGATTGAATTGGCCTACTTTACAGAAACGAAGACACTTCACCTCACTTGCAGAACGTAAAAATGAACTGCTTTTAATATCCTTCCGTTACCTTTTGAGGATTTATTTGCATATAAATAATAAATCAGAGTAATAAATTTGTATGGGATGTTATGTTGTGGTGTGTATCGTGTTTAGTTCAGACGGTAGGACACACTATGGCGGACACATTGTTTTTGACAGAAATTTTTCCATTTGCCCGTGTGCGAAACTGCGGACACAAAATTTGCTTCTGTGACACAAAAATGTTTCTTTAGTAACAAAAGCGGCAACTTTGGTAATGGAAACAGGAACTTTGTAACATAACCGGGAACCTTACATAACTCAAATCAAGGTCCAGGTACAGGCCGGAAAAAGGACGCAACACCGTCTCAACAGATTGAATTGGCCTACTTTACAGAAACGAAGACACTTCACCTCACTTGCAGAACGTAAAAATGAACTGCTTTTAATATCCTCCCGTTACCTTTTGACGATTTATTTGCATGTGTCTTGTTTAGTTCAGACGGTAGGACACACTGTGGCGGACACATTGTTTTTGACAGAAATGTTTCCATTTGCCCGCGTGCGAAACTGCAGACACAAAATTTGCTTCTGTGACACAAAAATGTTTCTGACTTTTTCTCAAAAACATTTTATGTCCACAGCAAATGTTTCCTTGTTTGCTCGCACAATGAAACATCATGAGCAGCAATTTGTCCGGTACGATGGGTCCCCGGTTACCACCACCTTAATGTTACTACTAGTCACTGGGAAAACAACATGTGCCAACTGGCAATGGATCCATTGTTCAATTTCAAGATTTCGTCTACTTATAATGCTGGTGACTACCCCAATTGTAAACAATAATTGTCATATTGTCAAGGACAGGAGGTAATACAACAAGTGGTCTCTGCGACTGAGTAAATAGTATCGCAAAGAAAACAACCTGGTTCACCTTGATTTTGTTAACACAACCAAAAAAACTTTATTAATTATTGATCCTAACATGATGGCATGAAGGAGTAAAAGCTAACAATGATTCCAACTTTAAAAGCCAAACTAGAAAGCTTAAGGAAGCACCGTAAAACTTTCCTATTTTCCTATTTTGAAAAAAGGTTTCACTTCTAGTCTTCCAGTAATACTGTTGATTTAAAATGAAACATAAACAACATTTAAACTTATTAACGTAGTTTTCAACTAAATGCACTAGCAATAACGCCAAGAATTTGAAAACAGAACCTAGTGCCACTAAAAAAAAGTTCCTTGTCTACTCGAAATGTTTTTAAGTAAACTAGTTCTTATGTTTCAGTGTAGACAAACATTAACGAGAACAACGATAAAGATAACTCTCTGACAGAAAAAGGACAACTAAATGCGAAATGCCCCCTATCTGTAATTGCTATTCTTCCACTTGTTTTTCAAACTCAGTAGTACGTTTGCACTAAAAAAAGCCAGGAATCTCCATGAAACTTCATTACATTCAGAAGTTCCCTACTGAAAGGGTGATTTACACAGTACGATTTTGCCGGTTGCGTGTGACAAGCTTACGACAGGCCTGCAACACGAACTGCTAAGTGTAAATCAAACCTACAACTCGCTTAGGCGGCGTGTCGTAAGCTTGTGGCATGCGACAAGCTCATATCATACCATACCATACCATGTTTGTCTGCATTAAAGTTTTGCACTGTTAAAACTCCTGTGAAGGACATCTACCAGAATCCTCAGCTATACCTAGACCTTCTTTAAACTTCTATGAACACGTCTTTCATACTTAATTCGATTCACTATAGTTTCCACTGAGACCTTCTCTAACATATCCTTTCGCCAGCTTTCCTTCTCAAGAGTCTCTTTAATGCGTGGTTTCAAGATTGGGGCAGATTTCACAATCATTTCCTTAAAAGTGTTAACTTTTTCGAGTTCAGTTGAAGAAAATACATTTTTCATGCTGCTTGTCACAGTCGGAGGAATAACGTCACTGGTGTTGTGTTGATCCTCCAGGATTCTCTGGACTCGCTGTTCCACTTTTTCTTGTTCAGAGGAGAGATCTAAAGGCTCTGTTGTGGTCTCTTTTTCGTATCGCCACTTTGAACGGACTTTGTCCAACACCCGTTTTGGACTCACATTCTGGAGCTGGGGAAGACTAGATATTTTTGACTTCCGGTCTCTAAGGAGACAGATTGTTGGGCAATTTCTGCTTCAAAAAACGGCTCGAACAAGAGTTACTTTTGTAGGAGACCATGAGACCTTTGACTTTTTTGACTGGCATTCTTCTGGAGTTGACACAACTGGGAGTCCTTCAGGATCACTTTCCTTCTGTTGTTTCTCTCCACGCATGACACATCACAGTTGTCTCGAGGCCTTAACGGAAGACTTTGACTTCTCGTTTAGCTTGTAATAATGCCTAGCAGTACCCACATTGTGAGCTATTAAATCGCTAGATCACTGTGGGTCTCACTACTATCGGTTGTGCTGTGTACTCCTGATACTGCTGACTTTCGCAGTATGGTTGTATGTATGGTACCATCAATTTCTGCCTTTTTCCAAACGGATTTCATGGCCTTGCTAATTTGGCTTGAGGCCAGACGTTCGCCATTCCAAGACAGAAATACATGACGATCATTGTCATTTGTGGCCCCTGAAACGTGGGGGCGAACTTCTGTGACAAAGATTTGTAACCACTGACTGGCTCAAAACAATGCGGGCTGGTCCATGAGTTGACATTGTCTTCTGGTCTTTTTCAAGGATCACACTGTCATCTCCCTCTGTTTTCATTTTTTTGAATTCGCCCATTTTCATGGTGGCTAAAGCTCCAGATCTGTTTGCATTGTCGATAGCAATTTCGACAATCAAAAAGTCTCTAAGCAAGGTGTACTGACTCTATGATATGTGCATGTTTTGAGCACCAGTCAATTTTCCTAATAGGCAGATTGCATCTCTGGGGGCCTTACTTCGTTCGAACTCTTTTATCTGCTCTGGCGAGATAAGCACATTCAAATCTTCCTCCATTTTCTCCCAGTGTCTTTTTGCGCTACTATGACGAAATGAAGTAGACCATCTGGCTACCTTTTCCTTCAGCACCATGACCTTGTCCTTTGTTGTGCTCTCGCCCAAGTCAGTGGTCAGGAAAAATGAATAAAAGTGGCACGGGCTCATCAGGTAAGATTGTGTTGTTTTGGGATGGTATTGCTTTTTAGCGTACCCTTCTAGGAACTTCTCATTTATTACTTGCTCGTCATATAATGAGGACACCTCCATCTTTTCATCAATGATGCTTAAAAGCTTTAACAATTGCTTGTAATGCTGCTCAGTTGTCTTCACATCCAGCTTTCCTCCATCTGCTGACTGAAGCCACGCCTTAAAGTTCTTCAACACTTCATGCGCATGAACATTTTCACTGATAGTTTCCAATGTGTCTTCATTCTCATTGCTTTCTTCCTCGCTCATGTTGTCGGAAAGGACTATACAAGGTACTATTTGGCTGCAATGTTCAGACACTGAAGGTTGATCTGATTCATCTTGAAATGTGTTACGATATTGGAGTCTTCTCTCATGAATAGGTACACGATGGGAGTCCTGAACACGCTTTCCAACTGCCTTGGAAAGGGCCTTTTTCACTTCATCAGGAGACAATTTATGCACCTTATGCAGATGTGGAGTTAGCCGTTTCACTAATGCTGTACATCCTTGTAAGGGGCAGTAACGATGATAATGATAGTCCCTTGATTCTTTGCTTTTACTAGCCTTTTCTTCTGATTGTTTTTTCTTCTTTGGCGCTTTCTTTGGATGTGAGAAAGAATACGTCTTTCTCATGCCATAACAAACTAGTGCAGTTCTTGCATGTATTCGTGGCCATCCGTGAACGTCTTGCAGGTCCCGAGGTAAGTGAACAACCCCTGTTGGTGTCTTCACGGTTGGAATCCTACAGAAAAATAAATTATAATTTTACTTGGAAACTGTCATATGCTGTTTCTGCAGTATAAATTGCATTAAATTAAAATCTAGCAGAAATAAACTTTTATGATGATGATGATGATGATGATAACATAAGTGCAATATAATAGTCTAATACTAGAATAAAAACAGTAGCACAGCACCAACATCTGTGTAGGTTTACAAGGGGTTGGGTGCCCAGATTCATGTGTTTGAGGGCTATTGGGCGCATTTTAAGCCACTTTTC
>NC_090889.1:6569205-6601705 GCF_036669925.1 Montipora capricornis
GATACGACTGACAACAGTATAAATTAAACGAGGTCATGGATCAGAGTCTGCATGTTTGCATCCTACATTATACTAGAGATACATGTAATAATTATATACCTGTACTTTGTGAAAGGGTAACATTAGTATACAACCTCGTGTGGTTAAACTGTACATTGGACACCTTTCCTCTCTATCATGTCAATGAATTTCTCTTCCTCTTCGGCACTGTACAACAGTTGGCCTGCACTAGATTCTCCCTCATGAGGCAGCCCAGCAACATTTGGAAGGACAATGTCAACAAAATAACTCTTTGCCGAGTCGAAATACCCTACAAGTCCCAGCTTTTCCAGAATCTAGTGGTATAGGGGGAATGGATAGACCAAATTATTCAAAATGGCCGCCGGTGGAAAATTCTACCGAAAGCATTTTTTTTAAATGAGATGCAATCCTTGCAGCTATAGAAGGGGTTTTAATGAGATTCACTTCACGTAGGTGTACGAGAGTAAATCCAAGATGGTGGAGACATTAAGAGTTTAATGAGATGCGTGTGTGTATTTATTTTGGATGTTACAATGCTTTATTATTTGGAGTGAAGTGTATTGTGCTCTGGTGCTACGATTCCGCCCAACCAGCCAGGTATATACGGAATATATATATATTATTTATATAGGGAAAGAACAATGGAGTCAAAGCAAAGTCAAATGAGTTAAAGAAAGCAAGGGTTGGTTAGAAAAACCAATTTTGAAGATGATGAGTATTCAAAAGGGTCTCCGTAATAATGTAGACTAGAAGAAAAGCCTGTCAAACCAGTTTCCTTTTCATTCTTATGGCACACCCAGAAATGCACACGTGTATAAATGTAATGGAAAAAATATTTTAATTCAGAGAAAGACAGAATGATTGAACAGTGGATTTTTGCTTTAGAGATGGACGCATTAACAAGCCGTTTGCAACAACTGCAATTGGGCAACAAAATCGTAATCTTACTTCATGAACTTTGGGATAAGATGAATAAAGGAGGCTGTCACAAACTTGAAATAACAGGTGATAGGGATGGAATGGAAATCATAATTGGGGAGCTAATGGTTCCAACATTTTATTTTACAAACGAGAAGAAATTTTTGCCTCAACTTCATTGTATTTTGAAGTCAGCACTACAAAATGAACACTGGCTATTTCTCAGATAGAAGATGGAACACCAATGACACGTTTACTTTCAAGCAGTAAAAAAAAGGCATTATATTTTTATCTAAAAGCTATTATATTTTTAACAAACGCTATGTATAAATTAATTAAATGCATTTTCAATTCAGCGAAAGGAATGAAACATGGAGAAGCAAAGGTTACTTGAAAAACTCTCGCCATCATAAGAAATAATTGTCGAAGAGTTTTTCAATTAACCTTTGACAGTGATGACATCTTTCATGATTATCACTGTTTCCATGTTCATCCACTTTTGGGCATGCAAATATACACTGAATTGCAAAGGGAAAGTGGTGTTGTTGAAGAGGGTTGAACCCTTTATTAAAATATATGCACGCTATACAGTTTTCTGTGTATTCCCTGTCGGGATGATGCTCGTCACAAAGCTGTAAGAGAGAGAGAGAGAGCAAGGAGAACGCAGAAGTGAGTGAAAGAAAAATGAAGGATAACAAAAGAGACCGATTTCTTTGTATATTGAATGAAGAAAATGGCTTCTAAATCTTACCGCCGCAATGCGGATCATAAATTCTGTGTCAGCTGTTTGTGCTTCGGCGTGTGGCTGTTGAAAGGCCTTCCTGCACATAGCATTCTCACTGGATGGTATTAGTGTCCTCATCCATCTGAATAAAAAGTGAACACACAACTTAAGAACTCAAAGCACTACAGCAATTCCTGTAAAAAAAACATTTCTTACCTCTCCAGACACCTTTTGTGGGCATAGCTCTCGCAAGCATTCTATCCGTTGGAGGTTTTTATCTTCTTCATGGCAGATGAAGCAAAGTCGCAATATCTGTGTTATAAATAAGGCAAAAAAAAGAATTGAGTATTTTGTTTGTAATAATGCAGAATAGTGTACCAGCGCATAGTGTAAACACTAGGTTTGGAAAGGACACAAGGATCACAATAACTTATGTTATCTCCAATTGGTTCTTGCGCTCCATCTGGCTTCTTCTCTTGTATTTTCTGTCTGATCTTAATACTTTCACAGCTTTTGCGTTCTTTTTTATTTCACCATTCCTCTTTCAGCTTTTACCTCGCGTTTTAGTTTGCTTTCCATTGGTCGAAATTCCCAAAAACGAATGAGCCATAATCGCCAATCAGACTTGTGCATTTTTTCTTGCATACAAATCGATCCGATTTTTAGCAAAGCTCAGTTGATTCCCGAGTTTCATCTTATCGTTTTCTGTGGGGGTCGCATCCTGTTAATAAAAGGACTATAATCACCAATCAGCAGTGAGTATTGTTTCTTGCATACAAATTGATCCGATTTCGAGCAAAGGTTGCGCACCCTAGCTTTTGTTCTTAAAAGAAAACGCTAAACACGCAACAACAAGAAAACAAGTTTGTCAAGTTAAAGAAGAATGAAGGTGATAGAGCAGATATAATTGGTGGGTTTCAATCCTACCGTGTTCTGAGAGGTCCACAAGTTGTTAATAAAAGGAGATAATCATGCTGCGTGTGCATTACAGCAAAACCTCAGACTAGAGAGAAGATGTCAAAGCAAGTATGATTCAACGATAAAGTTTCCCAAGCTGCGTTTAACATGAGGAATGTCAGTTAGCTGAAGAGGATGAAGTTGTTGCACGCACTTCTGAATTCCAGCTACTTCAATGTGAGCAGAAAAGAGACTTGCATGAATAACATATAAATAAAAGAAACACTTGCACTTGGATTTAATAGTGGCCTTAGGGAGGAAGAAATGTTTGACCTAAAAATGCGCAAAAGAATAAATGTGACAAAAAGCAATTACAACTGCACCAAGAAAGGTGCTTTAACAAATAAAAGACAATCATGCATTGATGATATTGATATAATGCATATCAGAGTTTCATGTATATTGGACATGTAATGTACATCATGTTTATACTTGCACCGTTAATATATAACTAATTGTAGATTTACGAAATGTTGTGTGGTCCCTTTCCCTTCAAAGTCAAAAGCAATAAAAGCACAGGCTTATTTACTTGATTGCCTTGTTGTTGATTACAACATGATTACTGTAAAGTCCAAATTTAAATGACATGCAGAAATCATTTGCTATAAAAGCTGTATCCTAAAGTTACCTGAGATTATCAATTTCATAAAAATCATTTCCATTCTGTTGGTCATAATTATCTTGAATGTCATGTTTCAGCCTGATACACGTATGAACCGTGCACATCAAAATATATTATGGCTGTAAAAATTTGCCAAAATAGACTACTAGAACTACAGCACTACTGGAATTGACTGCATTATTTGTCATGGTGACCAAGTTTGATCAGACAGTAGTTGTTGCAATTGCAATACAAAATTACAGTAGCAATGAAAACTAACCTGGGCACTGCCTTCGTGATTCATGAAACAATCTTCTTTATGTGTGAGGTACCATTCTAGATATTGCCTTCTAGAAATGGTACTCTCCTTGAGTTTCCTCTCTTTCTGTTCGCAAGAAGTACACGAGTTTGTTAGATAAACAACATCTAAGATTTTGCTTCCCTACTGAAAAATTTAACACTTACTCAGTATTTAATGGGCGGTCGTTGCATGGCCTTGGTGAGTAGGCATGAAGGAATAGTTTCAAAAACACGGCCACAAGATTAACATGGCTTTGACAATAGCTTCTTTCAATGTTCGGGGACTAAGAGATAAGGCAAAACGAAGGGAAGTGTTCAACTGGCTTCAATTGAAAAAGTTTTCAATTTGCATGTTACAAGAAGTTCACTGCACTGAAAACACTAACCACACATGGTCTGCTGAGTGGGGCTACCAAACTATTTTTAGTGCGTACGAAAGTAATAAAGCTGGAGTATGCATACTTTTTAATAAAAACTTTAGTTTGCAAATTGAAACATTTTTCGCTGACCCCTCAGGGCGCTTTGTAATTTGCGACATAAAGGCCAATGACAAAAGTTTAACCTTGGCTAACACTTATGCCCCAAATGATGACAACCCAGCTTTCTTTTTACATTGGTCTGTACACCTTAATGACTTCAAATGTGACGATATTATCATAGGACGTGATTTCAACCTTTCACTTGATCTAGAGAAGGATAAATCAGGCGGTCTCCCAAAAACGCACCAAAACTGTCTTAAAATCATCAAGGAGTTCTCTGAGAAACGTGATCTAGTTGATATATGGAGAGCTTTGCACCCGGAAACTAGTAGGTACACGTGGAGAAGACGCAGCCGTAACGTACAGTGCAGGCTCGACTTTTTCTTGATTAGCCAAAGTGTTGCTAATTTATTACAGCCCTCTCTGATATCCACCCAGGATACAAATCAGATCACTCTATGATAATATTAAAATTACCCTGCACTCAAATTCTAGGAAACGCTTGATGAATACAGAGATGATGACTTCGTCAACCCCTCACTTCTTAGGGAAATGATTAAACTAAAAGTTCGTGAGAAATCATTATCTTATGCAAAGTACAGGAAGAAACAAACAAAAGAACATGAAATGGAGTTAGAACAATCAATTATCAAATTAGGGGAGAAACTCGACAATGGAAACCTCACTGAGTCACAAACCTCACACCTTGAGGATGAAATTGATAAACGAAAGCTTGAGTATGAAAAAATAATTGAATATCGTACAAAAGGTGCAATTTTGAGATCAAAAGCCAAATGGTACAATGAAGGAGAGAAGAATACAAAGTACTTTGTAAGTCTAGAGAAAAGGCATTTTAAACAGAGCACAATAAGTCACATTAAGGTTAGTGATAACGCTTTCATCAACTCCGATGGAGATATTCTATGTGAGTGCAAGTCTTTTTATAAGAACCTCTATGAATGTAAAGTCATGGTAACCAGCTTTCTTGACACATCAGCTTTCTTTGACGGTGAAAACGATACGGCCCTTAAGGATTACGAAAGAAATGCATGTGAAGGAAAACTTAATGAAAAAGAGGCTCTACATGCTTTGAAAACTATGGAACCTGAAAAACTCCAGGCACCGATGGCTTACCAGCTGAATTCTATGAACTCTTTTGGAGAGACATATCTTCTACTTTAATCGACGCATTAAATTACGCCTACGAAACAGGACAACTTTCAATCAACCAGAGAAGGGGAGTTATTAAGCTTATTCCAAAGAAAGACGCTGAGCCGTATTTTATTAAGAACTGGAGACCTTTAACACTGCCGGAGGCAGTGTGGCCCAGTGGTGTGTTTCATTGGCCCTGAAAAAGCCCCTATGGGGAGCGGTCAATTAAGTATGTGTTGTTGTTGTTAATTGCGACTATAAAATAGCGGCTAAGGCAATTGCTGGCCGATTAAAAAGTTTTCTTCCTAATCTAATAAACAGCGACCAAACAGGCTTTCGGCAGAAAAACAGTTCTCACTGGAAACCTTAACACAAATGACTCTAAAATATTCTTCAATCTAAAGTAAAGTGGTGCATCTATATAGCGCCCTTTCACTAACGTCTCAAAGGCGCTTTACAATGATCAATTTACCCCCAGCGGACTGGAAGCATATACAGGCGCAAATTGCAGCCGCTTCTAAGCAGTCCATGCATGCTGGTACTCATTTTACCGACCTCGGAAGGATGGAAAGCTGAGTGAACTTTAGCGGGAAAGAAGGTCGCCAAATATTCCAGTCTCGGCAGAACCGGGAATGGAACCCGGGACCTTAGGGTTGGAAGGCAGAGATCTTACCACTGCGACAACCCCTCCGCTTATGCTAAAGATAGCTTCATTAGTGATAGCTTCATTAGTGAAGTTCTGAAAATTTGGACAGAAATTAATGTCGAAGACCGAATAATTTCGGATAATCACTTTCTCAACTAAACTTCGTGGTATAATTCGCTGATTAGAATTGACGACCGCCCCGTTTACTACCCTGAGTGGCATTGTGGAGGTATTTCAATGGTGAAACATTTGAAGGACGATTCCAATAATTTTCTTTCTCTCACAGAATTGCACACTGGGTACGGAATAACAGTTTGCCCTCTTAAGTACTGTGGAACTTTGTCCACAATTAAACTCTTATGGAAAACACATCAAAACAGGTTTGTACCCAATGATCCTAAAAACGAGTATGAAAGGTTTTCAACTAAACTACTGGAAGCTCAAAAAGCAAAAAAAGTAGTTTACACAAAACTTATATCCAGGAAAATTGTACCTCCTAGGCAGGCTCAGCAGAAACAGGTAACGAAATGCAGCATAGAAGACGAAGAATGTATTAAGTGGCATGATATTTACCAACTAGCTTTTAAGTGCTGTACAAGCACAAGACTTCTCGAATTCCAGTTAAAGGTTTTGCACAGACAAATAGCAACGAACGAATTCTTGGTTAAAATCGGCCTACAATACGACCCAAACTGCTCCTTTTGCAAAGATGAACCAGAAAACCTTAGTCACCTCTTTTGGTCATTTCCCAGAGTGACCGCTTTTTGGACCTTCTTAATACAACGCTTTATTTCGTCTCAGATTATTCCAGAAAACTACCAATTCAGTCTTCTTATAGCATTAGGTTTGATGCCAGACTCCTCCAAAAATCATTGTGAAATGAATTTTTGCCTCCTTTTAGCAAGACATTATATCTGGATTTGTAAAAACAATAAAACGCTACCAAAGGTAGAAGCTTTTTCAGATATCTTAAGTCGACCTATCTATTTGAACAAAAGTGCTGCAGGCACCTTACAAACGAAGTGGGATTTACTGAAAACGTTCATTTAGAAAACCGCTCTTTTTTCTTGCTTCTTTTACTTTGATAAGTCCCTAAACCAACAAATCCTTCACTGCCTTTTCGCAACAGCCTTGCAACCGACAGCCCTTAAATTAATGCTTTGATTTTCTTTTCAGTATGGGAAGCAATGTATACTGTTTTACTGTAAATATGTAATATGTCTATCCTGTAAGTAAGTTGTTTGTTTTGTGTGTGTGTGGAATAAAAAACAAATAAATAAATAAAATAGAAAAAAAAAAAGATTTTCCTGTAGTAGTATAATGGCGCACATGGACAGGTCCCAATTTTGCGTGGAGGATGGGCATCGTGCAGGCGTGGGAAGGGGCCCCCAAAAAACCCAATAATTCCATTCACCTATTAAAACAAAGAACACTGTTTAGAAACGCAACAATTTTCGATCTACAATTTAAACATAATGTTTTGCCATCACGATTAAATGGTTTATAATCGAAATGTCCGTCACGATTTAATATGATTCGACATAAATCACAACGTAATTGATTATGCAATATTAAGTTGATTCCTTACTAATAGAAGTTGTTGTAAGATTTTTTTAAAACTTTCCTGGATTGTTCCCTACGTTATGGTGACTCGAAATGTGCTATTAAAAAAATAGGTCACCAAGCTCGTTTGAGAGACATAACTTGCTCAAGTTACTCATTTAATCATTGCGACTTCATTTATCAAGGACAAGTTTATTCCATCGGTTCAGGCTACGTTTTGCAGGAACAGGAAGCACAGCTTTGACATCATTCTTGAAATAACAAAACAGGTGAATTGTGTTGCTCAAAAGGAATAATTTAATGTCTGTTTTATGGCACAGGCACAAGTCTTGAAAAGGCACTGACTACAAATATTCTTCGGGTGCGTGATCTCGAGGAGACAATTTTGTGTCCATGAGTGATGGCTACGAATACTATTTTTCCTGTAACTTTTTTTTCTGACGTAAATTTTTTGAAATTTTTTTACAGCGCAAACAGGATGAGTAAGAGAATAAAATTATGCCAAAAAAAAGATAGGTCACCAACCTCGTTTTGGAGAAAACAGAAAGCAAACCAAGCATGACCCCTCGACAACACGCCTCCCTGATAGCGCGGTTTCACTTTCACTGTCGGACTTAAATGTTCTTTAGCATCATCAAGGCTATCACTCGACTTTTTGTTTTGTGAGTCGAAAAAGTTTCTTGTTTTGCTCTTTACTGCTGTGCTCTGAAAACGGGCATTCTTCTTTCTAGCGAGCTTTCCTGTTTTTGGCCACGTTCGATATATTAATATTCACACGTGGGTACGAGTCTTTATGGTTAAATTTAAACATTGTTTAGTTTAGAAATATCCGTTGACACAGAACTGAGCCATGAAATTTGACCATAAAGCCTCTTAGCCATGCCTAAATACGAACGTGGCTTACGCTGTATCATGCGCAGAAAAGGATGCGCAGTGCAATACTAGGGAATCACCTTAAACCAAAGTTATCAAATGTCGAAATATTAGTAGTTATAGTAAACATCGGTTTACTAAAACGTTCATGAATAATTTTTTGTTCTTTGCTGCTGTTTAAAACTTCTTGTTGTTTTCGTTTTTCTAATAAACGTATGCTTCTACGAACTAAAAAAAAATATTTTTTTGTTTTTTATTGCCGTTCAATGACATTAGAGAGTATTATTGCATTAGTAGAAGGACAAAATTGAGAACAATAATCACAAATATTTTTGACGCTTCTCGTCAAAATGAGTACATTTTGAAACAAGTTATTTTATTAGTTGGATATATGGAAACGTCGAGATGTTCTAAAAGATGATTATATAAATCTAGTTTCTGAATGAAAATCTTATTTGAACAAGAAAAAGGACATGCTAAAAAAAAAAAATTAATAATAATTATAATTACAAGTTAAATATTCAGTGACCGTTCCATTTATTTTATTTAAAACAAAAACAGGGTGGCCTTCCAGGACATTAATCCACAAAAAACACAAGGTACAAAAGACACTAAAAATAGAAGACTTTTTTTCATTAACAATACTTCATTCTGCAAAACATCCAATCTATCTTTCAATATGTGAAATGCTTGTCTACACAGGGTAAGATTAGATAATAAGCCATCTTAAAAGTTTTTAAAAAATGTTTTTAATCACCTTTATAGCGAAAATTCAACTAATCAACGTTCATTTCTACACGATAAACAACAAAACAAAACACCAAATCCTCACTCTGATAAAAAATAATTTATTTTTATTTTAATCACATCACCAACGTTTAACACGAGCTCAAAAATTTCTTTTAGTTTGTTATCCATGGATTGTATTTGCATTTCAAATAAACGTTATCCCATCAATAAAGTGCTCAATAACTGAATGTTTATATCAGATTCATCGAGTCCTATGCAGTAAATTAAATGTAATCTCTAGTCAAATCTTTGCTGTAATTTCCTTGCACATCTGCCGCTAAACCAAACTTGCATTTAGTGCCATCGTCTTTTTTCACGTACCAACTGCATTCCAAAAAGAAATGGCCGTGTAACAACATGTTTTTTGGCATAGCGGTCATTGGCTCTTTTTTCAGTGTTTTTCATGAGTTTATATTTATATTCCACCAAACTCGCTTCAACACCGCGTTCACACTCGTGTATTTTTCCATTTTTACATGGTTTAAAACAATCTAATACATGGACGGCTATCTTGGCTAACGTCGACCAATACTCACCGGTTGCGTTACACCACGGCAATTTGCATTTGCTGGAACACCACACATTAAGACTTTTTTCATCGTCACTTAAAGAAGTAGATATGGCGGTACTACAAAGAGGACAGGGAACTTCTTTGATTGTCTTACCATTTTGGGTCGTATCCGCAGTAGCAGGGCTGGTAGAAGCTTCTGCGGCCACAATTCTCTTTCTTTTCTTTTCATTGGTGGTCGATCCAGACGCACCCGGTTTTACACAATCATCAATTCCACTACTATCATTATTATTAGTGTCGTCACCAGTTTCTTCTTCCTCGTAATAATCAGCCATTTCTCCTTCTTCTTTTTCTTCTTCTTCTTCTCCATCTTTACCATCTACCTCAGCTTCATCACCCACGAATGGAGATCTGCGTTTCGATGGAGTTTTTCCCTTCTTTCTCTTAATTGGGGTCAGTATCTCCTCATCATCATCATTTCCACCGTTGATGATATCTAATAGGAAAAATTATTATTTATATAAATAATTTTTATAGAAAAAACGTATATTCATGAAAAATAAATTACTCATGCTGCATCTTCATTTTCTTGACTGGTCGTTCAACCACAACATCAGAGTCCATCGTGTCATGGGCTGGATTGACGAGAACAAGATCTGCATCATCAAACTGCATGGATTTGGCCATCTTGTGGCAGAAATTGAAATAAAAGCAAGATTTGATTGCAATGAAGAAACAAAATCTTACGATTCCTCTCTTTGGATCAGTTAGTTTTAAGATCAACATGGTGGTGTTTTCATGGATGCTCAAAAGACATGATATTTTACTCGTATCGATAAAATGAATTTTAATGAGTAACTCTCTTTCAAAACATTACAATATAATCATTAACTAGCAATCATCTTCTACGTTTTGGTAAAATATTGTCTGTGTTTGGGAAACGTGTGTTTACTACGCGTTTTTGTTTCAATACCACTTCCTTTTTGATGTGGTTCGTTAACAAATACCGGCATCAAATAATCATCAACTATCTCGGGTTTAATCAGTGTAAAACCCTTATGATCGTACATCGTACGTAAAAAATCAAGTTATCTATTTACAGATTCTTTTGTAACGGTGGAACCATCTTTATTCATGTTATTTAATACAGATGTACGAAGGTCACCCATATTGGTAGAATGTTTTTGTTCGTCGATGATGCTTGTGGTTTCTTGTGTGGGAAAACCAATGGGGTGTTTAGTAGTATTGATCGATTTATAATCCGGTTGTACCGTGGATTGTCTTATGACACTAGAAGCGGTTTGACGTGTCATGTCATCTTGCTTTTAATTAGGAAAAGCAGCTCTAGCTATTTTATCACCATGTTGTTTTAAAATACGTCTTTTTAAACGTATCAGTAATTCGATCGTGATTCCGTTTGGAAGTGGAATTCCATTGAGCCGTTTATCCTCTTCAAGTTTTAATATCGCTTGATATAGATTGGAAGCATACAGTGCTCGAGATTGACCAGTCATGTGTCATCCACACTCAATTCCAGCATTTTAGTTTGGTCGACACTAGTTTCATTTATTTTTTCACGAGTTGTCGGTAAATCTTTCCGTATTAAACCATTACCCATTTGGTTTTTTTCTTCTTGTAGTTTTTGTTTTCATTCTTAACGCAAATGTTTAGATAGTCGCGATATTCGTGCGAAATCGTCTTTCGTAATTAACCATACTCTCTTACCACGAGTGTTACTCGTCATTAGTAATATTGGGTTTAAAGTGTCCCACTTTTGCCAAGAGATATTTGCTCACTGCTCTTGCCAGAGGTTTACACTTTAACAGAGCCAATCTTCGATTCATCCACATGTTCTGATACCACGAAAAAGCTTTAAATGCCGCACTTTTCTTTCTGGCCTTTATCAATACCTGGTGTTTTCCGTAATTGTAAAATAATAAGGCCAATGCCACGAGAGGTAGTTTTTCGGTTGGTAATGGCTTGTCGTTATAAATGAAGTCGTGTATTTCTGGCCAATACTTGTCAAATATCGGATTTGGTGTCGAATATTCGCTTTCGCTCATTTATGATTTTTTATAAAATCGCTTCACGAATGCCTCTCTGTTGGGAAATACATGCTCTTTACGTACGATTCCACCAGTAAAATCGTCACGAAAATAATAAACTAATTTATGTACATCATCACCCCTGTATTCCTGATAGTCTCTCTGATATGGTCGGAAAATGGTGACTGTTCTTTTGTTTTTAAAAGCGTTATTGTCCATAAATGATTTTGATTTAAGGATTGAAATGCTCAGTTAACCCTTTCTCTGGTGTTACATACGACCAAAAACGATCTTGTATGGACTGTTCCAGGTGTAGATATATGAATACATAACCACCTCGGCTGGCTATCTTTGATTTATAGTATTCTAGAAAAAAGGTTCACATCTTGTTTAACTGTAAGAAACTTTTGCATTGTGTTCTGCCAGGAAATGAAAGAAAAAAATCCAGAAGCTTGAGATCGTAATGCCGTGGCATTTATCAAACGAGGGTAGAGCGCTTGTTGTGTGATAAATACTAATAGATTTAAATGATGTACCATTTTGGTCAAAATACCAATCATATCATCGCTCTTGTAGAGTTGGTTCATCCAATCATCAAATATTAATATGGTTGTTGTTCGTTTTTATTATTTTGTACCAGTTCTTCGATTTGTCGTTTAGTAGGGAAAGTAGAGTAAAAGTTCACATCGGCTTCTTTTTCTAGAGTGTCGAAAAGTCGCGATTGCCATGCAGATCCCTTAAAATAATGAATATTGTCCAAGGAAGTGTCTTGTTTCCATTCACCATTTTCGTTTTAACAGTGGCGTGTAATATTTTGTGTCTATGAAGTAGAATTTTAGCTAATAAAGTCGTTTTGCCCACCATGGTGTGTCCTTTTAATGGGGACATAGTTTTTGAGTGAATCTAGCTGTTGTTAATGGGGACATAAAAATTTGGTTTTATCAACGGAGTTGATAATGTAAATTGGCCACCGTACAGAGATTCTAAAAGCGGACGTTTCGAGCGTTAGCCCTTCGTCAGAGCGAATCGAGGGATTATGGGTTACGTGTAGTTTTTATAGTAGAGTAGGAGCTACGCTATTGGTGGTAACATGGCAACGTGAAGAATAGGAATATATTAGTTAAATGAAAAGCATTCGTTAATACCGTGAGGATTAAGGGTGCCGATTTGAAAGATGAATTTTTGTTCCAGATTCTTGCGGTTTTCCGTCGTACCTAGATGTAGGGAAAGGCCGCAGATAGCCATGTGTTTTTTGGAGTGGTTAGGCAGATAAAAATGGCGAGCGACTGGCTTAGATGCATCTTTGTCATTCTTCTCAACATCGCGAAGGTGTTCGCGGAATCGGTCACCTAGTCGTCTACCTGTCTCACCAATGTATAATTTATTGCATAACGTACAGGTTATGCAATAAATGACATTTGAGGAGGTACATGTGAAACGATCGGTGATCTTAACAGATCGCTTAGGTCCCGATATCTTGCTAGTGTTAACAATGAAAAGACAAGTTTTGCATCGTGAGCGTGCGCATTTGATTTGCTCTGACAAAGGGCTAACGCTCGAAACGTCAGCTTTTAGAATCTCTGTACGGTGGCCAATTTACATTATCAACTCCGTTGATAAACCAAATTTTTGTGTACTACTTCCCCACCGACGCAGCACCACAGTTTCTTTAGAAACTACCCCTTCATTCATTAGAACAATAATATACTGCCAGACAATAAAACAGTGTTCTTTGCTTTATGCCATACTTAAGGGTATGCTGGGGGATGGTATGTATGCTGGTGAAATAGGAGTTCGAAAAAGAGTTCTTTTAGAGATGCGGCATTCATGTACCCCTGATGCCAACAAAGAGGCTGTGCTACAAGCTTTAAAGAGCACGACTCAGAGCTTCGTGTCCTTGTAGCCACTATTGCCTTTGGCATGGGTGTGGATAGTAGAGGAGTACACGGTACAGTTATACATTTGGGCCATCAAAAAATATAGAGGAATATACAGGAGACCGGTCGAGGTGGAAGGGATGGCAAACAGACTGTTGCCCACATTATTTATCAAGGGCTACTTCTCAATCATGGTGAGAAAGACATAAAGCAATATGTTAAATCCGAAGAATGCCGTAGGAAAACTCTTATGTGTCAGTTTGACAATTGCAAACATGTCAACTGCCCTGACCCAAAACACTTATGCTGTGACAACTGTGCCAAGAACTGTTACTGTAACAGTAATGAGTGTAGAAAACTGACCATGTTCCCAGGTTGTGCCAACCAAACAGGACAAAATCCACCCAGTACTGATCGTACAAGAATAATTTCGGTGCAACAAAAAAATGCCCTGTTTTCAAAGTTGTCATCTTACCATAGATACCTTGTACGTCAAGTCATTAGCAAATCACCTGGTGGTCAGCTTCCAACTCTAACTAACCTACAATTCATGCTTAGATTCTCAAACCAGCAGATTTATCAGGTTCTTGAAAATTGTAGCAAGATATTTACTTTAGAAGATGTTATATCAAATGTTGAAATCTGGCACAAACAACATGCTTTAAAATAATGGAAAGTATCAGCTCAATTTTTGGTGACTGTGCCACTGAAATTACCATGTATGAAAATATCGAAGATAAAGACGAAGAAAGTGACACATGGCTTGGAGACTGGGACAGACTAATGGATGATGAAGAGCTATGTCATTACTAGATGACTCAGAGAATGACTCCCTTGGTAACTCAGTGGACACTGAGAATATCCCACAAGCAGCAGTAAGTGCTCTAGAAAATCTGACTGTTTCAACATAATTTATTTTTTCCTCAGCGTGTGAGCCAGCCCTGCTCCTCGAATATGACAAATTTTGTTTCTAATTTTGGAAATAGTGCATTTGAGTAACAAAACAATTATCATACTGTGTACTTTAGCAATGGAAATGTTTTCAGTGAAAAACTATGTCATTGTACATTTAATAATCCCAGGGTTGACATCAATTAATTTGCATAATTTGTCAGATTTTAATTTCCTCAGTAAACCACTGTGTAGATCAAATAAAAGCATGGGCAGCCTAAATTGTGCATTTCTACAGCACACTAAAATAAAAAAAAATCGGCGCCCTTTCCTTCCACTCGTGGTACATAGCCTCCATACTAAACTTCTTTAAATCTTCTTTGGAAGCTGTCCGTAATAAGGATGGATTTTTCCATGAACATAAATCGTTCACTTCCGTCAATACTTTTCGTAAAACATGTTTGATTACTATGTGCACCACAGGTTCACATTTTACAACAGCACTTGCGAGTCTTTCTGGAGGACCGTGAACTAAGGCTTTTCCAAGAGCCTCATAGCAAGGTTCAAGCGTCTTACTAGCCATCCTCGACGGGTAATTGACGATAACTTTTACCTTCGTCTCAGTACGAACATTGTTATTGCCCGGCTTACTTATCGGTGTTGAAGTTAACAAAGGACGAAGCGAGGACAAATCAGGAGTAGATACCCCGATACCAGGATCCTTTAAATGCCCAAACGCATTGTAGACTACATGGTACAGCTTCTGGAATGCTCTGTTTGGATTGTAAGTAAAAGAAGTACAAGTGGTAGGTGCTGGAGAAACAAACATCTTGACACCCCAGGACTAAGCTTGTTCTGAGCTGTCGTTGAACACTCTGGAACAGTGTCTGAATCTTTTCGTAATCTTTTCACCCTGGCTGTCTCCACGTTACCATCAAAACTGCTCGTGAGTTCTTGTTTCAAGTCAAAGATGTTTTTCTCTAACTTCTCAAGTTTAAAGGGACAGGGTCATGTGCTGCGCATGCGTGAGCTTCCGATCGAATCTTGAAAAGTTCCGGCGGAATTTTTCAATTTGTGCAGTCGCCAACTTCAAGATGGCGTCGACTAGTGGTGGTGGCGGCGGTCACGGAGGAAAAAGGAAAAATTCAGGTCGAAAGCGGATATTTCGCGATTCAAAAGAGGCGAAGAAGGAGTGGGAGAGATGTCACAAACGTATTTACCTTGAAAATAACATTTTTAAATCGTGGCTTCAGGCAAAATTTAACGCAGGATACGAAGCCTGTACTGACAGCGCCTTCGCAGCGCATTTGTTGTCATTGGAATTTCGTAGGAGGTAAGTTCCGTTTCTGTGTTCCTGTTGATTAATTTACCTTCCAGTGAAGAAAAGAACTACCACTTGATTTCTCTCGTTTGTTTGCAGAGATGAATCAAGCGTAGACGTCCTTTCTAGTTCGATCTCTCATGTGACGCGAAAACATGTCGATGTCGGTGTGGAAATTGAAGGTGCGAGTAGTCAATGTATTATTTCATACGAGCAGCAATTTTATTCATCATCTGCTTGGACTTAGAAAAATTGTGTCTTTTACAGGGCCACCGACCTCAACTCCTGTGAAGCCTTCGGTTGAGCCATGTATTGTTGAATCACCGATCGTTGGTTGTCAAGAACAAAGTCCAGTCAAATGTTCCCTCGATGGAAGCACTGCTAACAACCTTACCACACCTCATGAAAAGTAAACGTGTGTTTTTGTTCTTACTATCAATTTACTATTATTTTAATATCTTACCGTCTGTGTGTGTACTGTGTTGTAAATTGTATACATACAAGTACGAGTTTGGTTTATCTGGGTGCATGCCAAAACACAAACAGTTTCATGACTGTCGCACTCATTTCATTCCATAACATTTCATTTCACTTCTGTCTTCAGTTCCAATTTGAAATTGAACTCTTCACTTTTTACTGACGATGAGGGATCAGCAGAGGAGTCAGAAGACAGTTCTTCTGAAATTGTGAGGTATGAAATAAAGTTGAAGTGCACTTTGAATAGTTTACAGAACAAGTCAGTTACCCATGTTTTTATGTTGATAATATATTTTGAATTTATATTATCTCTTGCACATGAAGTACATGTAAAAACAGTTTATTAGTAACTGCAAGAAACAATGCTTAAAATTTGTTACAGCATTATATAGATATCCCTACCTTTGGAATTGTTTTATGATAACAGCCTTCTCAAATAGTGTCCACCAGATCACAACTAGTTCTGGGGTTTGGTTTTACCTTTTATACATGTATCATACAGGAAGAGATGCTGAATGAGGGGACAGATCTTCTTAATTGAAGAAACTGACTGTTTAGTAAAATGTTTGAATACGACTACAGTCATGTTAATGTTTTGTTTTGTTCAGATACAAGAAGCTATATAATTCTGCCATCCAACAGTTGAATGCTGATGACTCCATTTCAGATGATAGTGGTGCTGAGTCTGAGGAAATGGAGTAAGTACATGTAGATTTTAATGTGAAAATTGAAACACCTTCCCATTATTTTTTCCCTACCTTTTGTTCATTAATTGTTATTTACTTTTTAAGGTAACATTTATTTTTTTGATCTCTTTCAGTCTGAATTTCATTGAAAGCAATTCGTCTGATGATGAAAGTTTGATGGAAGATGTGGGCACTCTTGTGGAGGAATCTGATGTTGAGATGCCTACAGAAGATATTCCATGTGTGGAGGATAGACCAGATGTTTCATGTGTGGATGACAGACCAGATGTTTCATGTGTGGATGACAGACCAGATGTTCCATGTGTGGAGGACAGACCAGATGTTCCATGCGTGGAGGATAGACCAGAATGTGGGCCTCACCGCAAACTAAGCAGAGGTGAAGACCTCTTCAAGTTTCGTAAAGAGGTTAAACTTGCCAGAGAGAGAAAGTTTATCTGCTCCCTAGACCTTTTTCTAAAGTTGTTTGAGGGAAGTTGTAAGACACCTGACTGTGACAAAGCCCTACAGGTCAAACATCACTTTGTGGGAACAACACTTGTTGTAAATACATGGTGCAAGGATGGACACACCTTCAGGTTTGCCTCATCTGAGGAGTTAAATGGCATGTTTAGCAACAACTTACAGGCTGCAGCAGCAATCCTTCTGTCAGGCAACAATTTCAGCAAAGTCAGTCGAATGGCTGACTTCATGGGCCTGTCCTTTCTGTCATCTTCAACTTTCTATCGTATGCAGCGACTATATTTGTTTCCAGCAGTTGAGGAGTGGTGGTCCTGGATGCGTGAAGAGTTGGTGAAGGAGTTTGCTGGTTCTGAGGTAGTTGTGGGTGGAGATGGACAATGTGACTCTCCTGGGTTCAGTGCCAAGAACCTATGTTATTTCCTGATGGAAATAACCTCAAGTTACATCCTAGAAATTGAGGTGAGGGACAAGCGTCACGTGGGCCTTGCATCTACAAACATGGAAAAGGACGCTTTGAAAAATGCATTATCCAGGCTTAAAAATGTACTTAATGTCGTTGAGTTGGCAACTGATGCATCATCTTCCATTAAAAAGCTTATTGGTAAGTCAACATTATTGTTGTGATATCCTTACTTGTGTTGTAAGTCAAAACAGAAAATATAGAGTAATGTAATGTTTTATAAATAGACTGACTATTCTAGTAACAGACACACTTTACCAGTATCTTGTTTGTCAGGCAGAGATAGATCAAACAGGCAGATCAAATATGCTATACCTATTAGTATAATTGGTAGCTTTTATTATTAGTATTATTGTTACTATTACTGTTAGTATTGTTATTTTTGTTAGTGTTGTTGTTATTATTATTATTATTAGTAGTAGTAGTAGTAGTAGTAGTAGTAGTAGTAGTAGTAGTAGTAGTAGTATATACCACACACGTGAATAGTGCTTTTCGCACGTACTGATTGGCTAGCTTGGAGGTGATTAGGCAAGTAGTATTCACCTCCGAGCAGCCGAAGAAAAACAAAAGGACTTTTGTCGGCATGTTGTCACAAAGAAAGTTACTCTTTGGGCTGCTAGTTATTCAGCCTGTGTGGTATATACTAAAACAATTATTCACCTCAGTGTCGGTGAAAGTGGTGGATATTTACCTCCACTTCGGTGAGTAATTGATAATTACTATTATTATCGATGCAAAAATGAGAATTTGATGCACGTAGCAAAATTTGTAAGAATCCTATCTTAATTTTTTACGTTGCTATTTTCACACAGCAAATGAGTTTGGGGAAGTCTTTCATAGCCTTGATGTTTGGCACAAGTCCAAGAGCATCAGGAAATGCTTGGCCAAGGTACTCCGTATGCATTTGCAGTAAAATCACCGAGTTTACAGCTTGATGTAAACAAAAAAGAAGGGATTATTGTCATACCCTACAGCTGTGACTGTAGTGCTTCTCTTTGGGAGGGGTGCAAGAAGGTTCAACATTTTACAGTGTACTTGCACAGACCCAATTTCATCAAGAACCTAAATGATTACTGTGGGTTATACAATTTCTCTAATGTTGTTTGGATAACATATAAATTCAATTACATAATATTATTGCACTTTGTCAGATAGGACAAGCCAAGTCCATGAGTAAAATAAAAGCCTGGTCAGATGCTATCATCAAGCACTTCTGGTATTGCTGCTGTGTGTGTAAGCAGTCAGAATCCACATCTGATGAAGAGGCTTTAAAGGTGATGAAAGTAAGTAACTCCCATTATCTTATGATCAGTCTACAGTTTGGTCTATTGCATTCATTCTATGAACTTTGAGTTGCCAGTTCAGTTTAATACTTTTAATGATGTATTGATTGTTTATTTCATTTTTTTCCTACAAGGATAAGTGGATTGGCCTCCTACACCATGTGTGTGATTCACATGTCTGGTTGTCTGGGAAATGCGACCACGAAGACCAGGTCCATAACCCCAGTCTACCTTGGTTTGATAGGCGTGACAATGACTATGCAGAGTTGCAAAAGATAATTTTAAACCCGGAGTTACTTGAAAGTTTCAAATACTATGTGAGGTTCAGGTAACACATTACTTACTTTAGGGCAAAACTTTGTAATAAATAATGAATCCGTTTCAACAATTAATCGTGCAGATAAGATACATGTACAGTTGTATTTCACAATTGTTTCACTCAAAGTAAGCTACCTTGGTAAATGTCACATTGGTATAACTAGCACACCATAAAATTTTAAGCTGGCTGCATTTCCATTTGTTTTCTTACTTTTCTCAGACACACAGGCAACATCGAATGTGCCAACAGCCTGTCACTAGTGTACACACCAAAGAGAACACCCTTTAGGTATGTCCATAGTCCATAGTATGTTATGTATAATTGTCATGTCTGGTTGACAAAAATAGGAACAATGTTAGATTATAACATGTTGTTTCCATAAAATTGAACTGTAAGGTGCATGAGATGTCTCCTTTCACGACTAGGAAGACACTTAGCTAAAATTATCATTATTTTGCTTGTATAGTTACAGGGCTTACAAGGTTAGGAAGTACCTAGCAGCCATGGACTGGAACTTCCATCTAGGTCTTGCTTCAGCCACCAATAAGTCAGGCAGCGAGATCACCTCTCGGAAGTATAATCAACGGACCAAGCAGTGGGATTTGAGAACTGTCAAGGCTCTCAAGACCTATGAGTACATCCCACTCCTCATAGCTAGAATTTTACATAGCAGATTGGCAGATAATGATATTGTCACACGTAATGTGTCACTCAATGCAAGTGACCCTAGGCTTTTGGCACCCACTATTGCTGCTAACCCTCCCCCATCCTCAAATGAATTGTTGCAAAGGAGGAGTAGATTTAGTCTGCCCTCTAAGGATAATGATCCAGAGGACACAGACAACAACACTTCACCTATGGAGCATTAAAACACAGGGTTGATGTTATCAAATTGTTGATTTAGTGTAACATTTTTGCCTTCAATTCTCACAAATTTGTAACATATCTGGGTGAGAAAGTAAGTGTTGATCATTTTACAAAAAAGCTAGTGTTCAACTTTGAACGTTAAAAGAAAAAAGTGTCAATGCATCTATTGATCACAGTGCTCAATGAGAGTAAATAACTCACATCTGTATGTACATTATTATAATTCATTGCAACAATAGTTACTTGTTCCCAGAGTATATCATTAATCAGTTGCAACTCACGCTCAACGTTGAGCACATTTGGAACTACTCGAATTAGACTTCAGATTTCTACTCTCAAATATAAAATAGTAAAGAATTTTTGTTTTGTTTTGAGCACCAGTTAGAAATTTCCCAGGGCAATGGTTGCAGCTTTCACTGAGAGAATAAAATTATAATTTCTTTCTTTATTTTGTGCTACTGGGAGTAAAATAATTTTTACTACCTAGTTCACCATTACTTATCAATTTATTTTATTCAAATATAGAGCAGTCACTAGGATCTATTTACATGTAATCCAAAGAAAACTGGAGAAAATCTTGTGTTGAAGCTACATGTATTCATATACAGTAACCATTTGCATCTATATTTTGGTAATCCAAAGATAAATAGAGATAATTATTGTTGAACTATAACAATGAAAAATTCATGCTACTGTTACATACACCAAGGAAACTCATCCTGAAAATTCGAACTGAAAAACTGCTCAATGGAAAGAAGTACAAGTGGTTGTCATGTCACTCACTGGAATAAGTGTGGGACTGTAGGTAATAAGAACTGGATACTGGCCAATTGATTTTTTTTCTGCATTTCTATGGATGAGCTGCACAAATTTTCATAAAATGCTTGAAGTTGAACAATTGTGTATATATGATGAGAGCTAGTACATGTAATAACAGCTGGTTTTCATTGCTTAAACACTGAATAGACTTGTAGCTTCTAAATAAACAGTGAAATCCACTTCCAACGAATAATTTAATGCTCCCTATACCCCATATAAACCCCAGTGAGTGATGGGAACTGTGCCCTTATTTTTAACACAACACAAGAAGGGCACACACGTCTGTTCCCTCTCCCCAAGTGCCCATGTCTGGCCAATATAAATTGCCTATAAGCAGCTTTTCGGAAAGCTCTTGTGCTGTTGTCCTCCCTATCATTCCTGATATCTCCCATATTACGAATGCACAGTTGCAGTACATCAGGATCAAGACATAATTTGCCAAAGCGTGCAGATGTTGTTATGCAATTTCTTTGCTGGCAGCATTTATTTTCTATTGCTTGTGGCATAGGCCTGCACAGGCTACATACACACCACTCGACCAGTGGGGCACTCCCTGACGGGCCAGGATCAACTTCACCAGCTGATGGTTCAGCCACTGCTGTGGTTGTTGCGCTGGCAAGTGCAGTTTCGGTGGTGTCTTCCTCCCCAACCATGTTTGTGCCCTCTGCATCTAAGTCATCCTCCATTATGAGGAGAGTGTGAATATAATCCATACTCCCCACTCCTCTGCGAAGACTTCGTACAGCCAATTTCCTCACCATCCCTTCATCAAGAGTAGCAATAAAATCCTAAAACCATTTAAAAGCAATGTAATTACTGTGCTGAATTATATCACAAGGATGCCGGCCAACATAATAACAATAACTTTAAAGTTATGTTTAATTGAAACCAAATACTTGTTAGGGTTAGTGGGTAAACATTTTCCACAAATTTTTATCACATACAAAGCTAACAGGCTTGACAACAACAACAACAACAAGTTTATTTCTCTCACTTTGCCTAGTTAAATAAATACATTATGAGAAATAAAAATAAAATAGGAGAGCACTGGCTGCCTAGAATAACTGAGAAGTAATAATGATAGGCAGGCAAGAAACACAAGCACATAATCTAAAATATTTCATTTACACAAGGTAAGGAATGATTTTGTCTTTAATGAAAATGCTTTAATGAAAATGCTCCTAAAACAGAGTACACTATACTAGGAGATAAATAAATAGTAAATAATTAAAATAGTAATAAATATATGTAAAAGAAGAAGCTTATTTACATTTCAATTTTTAGAATAGGTATCTACATTTAAAAATTGCCCACTGTACAAAATTTATCCACACAAGATTGAATCTGGAGTTGGATTGAATCTGGAGTTCTCCAGATCTTATCTGGAGTTGGAGTGTAGTAAGGTCTAGATTATATACGAGATTTTGGTTGCCGCAGTGGAAAAAAATTCGCACTTACAATACACACGTGGCAGTGCAAGAAGGTATTCGTACACACGAAAGCAACTTCCCTCGAGATGCACCGATTGTACAAGAGACGAGAGAATGGATTACCTTCACGTCATTGTTTTCTTTGATGCGTTGTTGCTCTTCACTTGGAACATCGCCGCCACTCGATAGACGAAACCCATCGAGTCTAGGTCGCACTCTTCTTTGAGCGGGTTGAGATGTATTATCCTGTAACTCCTAAAAGTCAAAAAGCAAAGAAAATTTAGAGCCAATTCAGCCTGCAACTTCAGGGAATTTCTGACTGTAAACATACTCTGTTTCTGCAAGGTTTATCCCTTGTTCCACATTTGCAGTTATTGCTGCAAAGCACATTTCTTCCTTTGCAAGGGCATCCTCGGTTGCTGTTCTCCTTGCGCTTTGTAGTACACGCACTTTTGCATTTACAAACCGTTGAAGGAGTAGCAGATGCTTCCTAATGAACAAATACAAAAATTCTGAGCGACCTCGTTTACATGAAAGTCATGAATGCAAAATACATGTAAATTATTTTCACTTACCGGCAAATCCACAATGGCGTCCGACATTTTCCAAGAGCGCGAGAGCGAGTGACGACGCGCGTGCGCAGCTCATGACACTGTCCCTTTAAGAAGGCGTTTATAACATGGGTTTGTACACACAAACAAGTCATTTTCGGAGTAGACGTTGACGTTGATGTCAAGGGATAGTGCGGATTTAATTAACTTTGGAAGATCGTGAGCTGTTTTCCCAAATACTTTTATCCTTTCTTTGACAGGAGGAGTACTACCACATATATAGCATCGAAGGTCACCATTAACAAGCTTTTTTGGTGTATTAACCTCCAATACGAACCGATAAACACAACATTTTAAACATCGAATACCTTTAAGAGTTTTCGCGCATAAATTTCTAACATTTTGTAAGCTGCTTTACAATTGGCCATCTTGCAACAATAGCTCGACCCTGATTGGATATTCTTACACAATGGGAATGGCATGCCCAGCTCGGTTCAGCAGACGTTTGTGGGGAGGAAGAATGGGACCGACACAAAAAACGACAGCAAGGAGGCTACCAGCTACTGTGAAGATCTACACTAGGTCAAACTTCAATCAATTCATTAGTCTTGTCATGTATGAATGACTTCAAAGTCAAATTCAATGATCAGTTCTTTTCCCATGTCAAGAAGCTAACACTGTGTGTAAATTATGTGACTTTTAGGCTCAGCCATGGTGAATATTGTTTCACGAATGAATTGTGTGTCACCTTCACAGGCCAAAATGGAATCTTGCTCGCCTTAATTAATTTTTTTTTTGCAACAATTGGTTCAGATCATTGACTCACTCCTTACTGCTGTCCCAACTCTATGAAAACATAACAAGCTCACTCATTCCCACCCCTTAAAAGAAATATGAAGGGACACTCTGAGTACATATCTCTTTTTGATTGTTTATTCTGTGTGGACAAACAAGACTACTTTCATGTGCAAAATAATAATAACAGTGATACAGAAGTGGACTGATAGTGCTTTGACAATTGGTGTCTGATTGGATTATTCAGATAATTGGACTCACAGCAAAAATTAAATAAGAGTTTGTAACTCATTCATTGTTGCCTGGCTCTTGAGAAGAAATGATCTTTCTTTCTAGATTTAACAACGAGAAAGGACCTACAAATGACATTGCCATAGCAACCAGTCTCAGTTTTTGAACCTCCTGCTTTCATCAGCTGATCAAAGTAAATTTGTCAAGCTGAATAGTTCACACTTTAGATTCACTACAAAAATTGGAGGCATGGCCATCCTGGTCTGTCCTAACGTGAACAAAAATCTTTGACCTGCATTGTGCAGCTGTTGACACGAGAAAGTAACAACTGATCTCATAATGGCATAGTTATTATCAAATTTGATCAAAGGCTGAGGTTAAAATTGTGTCCGTCTCAAGTGAATGACTGGTGGTTTTGAATGTGTTGCTTGTTGAAAGCTTGTCAGAATCAATTCAATTAGTTCTGTCCTCATAATCAGCAATGGGAAATCAAAGGTGATTAAAAAGAACAGGAGTTCAAATACAGCTTGGAAAAAAAAAATTCACTTGAGCTGACACATCAAGCTAGCCTGGTTGTTTTTGAATCTCCTGCTTTCATCAGTTGATCAAAGTCAATATTATTTTTCAAGGTGAATAGTTGACACTTTAGATTCACAACAAAAACTGTAGGCATGGCTATGCTGGGGTTTCCTGTCCTGTTAAAATCTCTACATTAAACTGAACTTAATGACTGAAAGCAGAGCCTGATGTCCACTGGCCAAGCTGAAAGAAAGAAAGGAAGACAAGCAAACATCAGCTCAAAAATCAAAAGGTTCCAGCAAATTTGAGTGCCAGAGTGCCTTAAATATTTAAGCCCAACAGGGCAGCCCAATCAAAGTGAAGTAAAATATTGGAAATAAATAGAGAAACCCTTTTGCTTACATCATGCTAATAGTCTGAAGCACTGATCACCAAAAATGCATGCAATTCAAATCAAATCTTTATGTTAGCTCATTATGGAATAAAATTATAATGGGTATAGATCATCATCATCTCAAATTTGTTGTAATGGTAATGACATTATGGTTAAATTGGTAGTAAAGTGCGAGTTAAGAGGTCTGTCTTCTTGCTAACTCCCCATAACTTGAGATGAGACAAATTCTTACCAATTATTCCATGACCTGCTTGTGGATTGCGAGTCGGGAGGTCAGTAGTCTGTAACAGCCTAGTGGGTCCTTGACCGGTTCGACCTCCACAGTGATGAGGCAGTCCACGTTCTCCTCCCACTGTTCGCCATTTAATTCCAGTTTGTAGAGGTTATTTCGGACCGGCTTGTACCATAGCAGAAGCACCACTGTTTCGCTGACAAATGATGCCACTTGGCCAACTAGAATTCGGGGAGCATTGCAGGTGCTGTTGCCTTCCACCATAGCGACAAAGTCTCCAGGTTTGAAATTGTGCTCTACTGTGTCTCTGTCTGCGGCAGTGGTTTCTTCACGCGTCTCCAGCTCCACTGGCTCATGCTTCAAGCCTTCCGCATATGCCTTCGTCATTTGCACAGCCAATTCTTTCTTCTGGTTAGCGGTTCTCTTGTCATGTGTCTGTTCCGCTTGCTGTCGTGAGTGTCTCAAGGCGGTTGCAAGGGAATTCTTCAGCGCATCAGTGCAGTCACTGCCAGAAAGGGGAAAAGAGAAAAAAACATAATAATTCGGTGGGTAAAATAATTATTGTAAAGTATGAGCTGGACACAATCATAACACATCATAACACATCATAACACTAGCACACTAGATTGCTGTGCAATTTAATTCCTTGTCTGGTTCCATGTCACGCATTTAAATATGTAATTTTTTTGTTTTTGTATTTTAATGAACTTTTGTTATGTATTACCTTTTTTACACACTCTTGAACACGTGGGGGAAAAAACAAACAAACAAAAACTAAACAAGAAAAATAAATAACTAAATATAGTTGTTGTTATTACTATTAAAGTCACGAGGATCGTCACCACCGGCCTGTCGTTCACATTTCGTCTACAGTCCATTTAAACATGGAGAATACCTCCATGAAATATAGACTTGACAAGTCTCTAAGCTCATGGTCACTTTGAATAATTACCTCTTCCCATACGCCCACGTGACAAACGCAGAACGCAAGGCGTTAACTCCAGCAATCTTGCCGGTGAGACCAAAGATTAATTTCCTTAGGTGTCCCGAGAAGGAACCACTGGAAAATCTCTTGCCACTTCTGTTCTGTAAAAGAGTCTATAACAGATAGATTATCTTTAAATGGCATGTGACCCAGAGGAAAGAATGTTTGACAAGCAAGTTTCATCTTTAAGCAAGTCACAAGCATGTGTGATATATCAATGTCCACACCAACTTGGAGCAGTTGAAAATGCATAAAGGCACAATGGACATTCCACAGAGATGAGAACACTAATATTGACACCCAAAGAACAAACCAACGAATGTCTGTACTTTGTATCCAGACCCTCACAGGAGATCAGTAGGGTGTGTTATTGCTCTAAGCACCCAAGCCCAGAGCAGAGTAATCTCTGTGTGCTCGTAAACACCCTGACATAAGGTAGTAGAATGTTTTTGGGCCATCACGTCCCCAGCTTAAAAAAACAGGGGTGAAAACTCCAATCTGCACATTTCAACAAGCACAATGAAGGGTGAATTTGCAAAAAAAGAAACGCGGAGGTAATACGAATTTAACGAGTGAACAACCCTATGCCGCAAAATTCAGTGTTACTAAGTCTGTATGGTTACTAAGTCTAAAAGGGTGTAGGGTTACTAAGGAACCCTTACCTCGAACCCTTTAGAATGTTTGATATAAAAATTTCACCGTTCCAGTAATATTGAATGTTTTATTAAAATTCACTTGTATTATAAAATTACACCAAAGCACCTAAGCCACTAATATTAACAAAGAATCAATGTCACCAACTCACAACTAACAAGAAGTCTCCACTGACTTCGCTTATGAGCTGGGGTCTGTAATTGTCAATGTAGGTTTTGATAACCCTGCACAGTTCATCCCCTGGCTGAAAACAAGAGAAAAAAAGGAGGTGAGTCAAAACTGATCACAAACCATATTATTGTTCCCGCAATACATACACGAAGAGGACAGTGGTACAGAATAATTATTGTCTGCGGCTTTAAAGTTGATGACAGATTAACTAATGTTAGATTCTTTGAGTCGTAATTAGGATAATTTTACTTTATGTTAACTAGCTTTGTTTCAGTGTCCCCAATTAGTACTGTAATGTACTACAATCCGTTAATGACACTTAAATAAAGGTTTCATCATCATCAGATTAAAAAGAGGAGATTCACATGGCTTTCCTTTGGTAATGTAACATCCCAATTACAATGTAATGATACTAATAAAAATAATTACTCTCAGTCATTACCACATTTTTTGTTTTGTTGTGGTTAGACTTCTCAAGCCAAAACAAGTTTGGGATCGCCAATGACATTTAGCAAGGAATGAGTTTCAGATGTAGATGTTAACATGTAACAGAATTGTTTGGACGTGATCAGCTCTTCAATCTGTGGTTGTGAGACTAGCGATGGCTATAGTAGTGGGAATATCAAGTGCCTAGGTTTTCTTAAAGACTTGCATAATGACAAAAATTGGTGTAACTTGCCTGTATGGCCACTTTGTCGCTTCCTCGAAAGCGCTGAGTCTTGTACCGGTTGATTTGGAGACGTAGGCCTGATCCATCTTCACTGACGACCAGGAAATTGCGATCACAGGAGTTCCTCGCGTCTAACTTGGATCGATCCCTTACAATTTCCAGGGTTCTCACTTCCAGCCCTCTGGACCGAGGTAGATAAACATAGAGACTCAATAACACGAGGTCGGAGCAATGCCAAGCTTTCAGTTTCAACGGGTGGGTGGACTTGAATCGTTGCCTTTGGGCAGTCACAGCACGGACAACCTCGTTGCTTTAAAAGGAAAGCACACAGCAATTAATTCAACCTGGCCTGCACTGTTTTCATACAAAGTTCATTCCTTGGCACCCCAAACCCCAAAGTAAGAAAAATTTGACTTGTGCACTAATTTTTTTTGTCTTAGGATGCTCAACTCTGGGTCAATCACAACATACACGTAACCATTTATAGACAGAACAAAAACAAATTAAGATGAAGACATGCTCCTTTGCGAACTGGTGACAGGCACTTGGAAAACGGTCCTATTGACTAAGCTTAAAAGAAGAAGAATGACTTTACCAGGAAACCCAGCGATTCAAGGCCTCCAAGTCTTCCTTTGTTGATGGCCTTTCAATGTCCTCCTGCTTGTGAAGAATGGTAGCTTGGGCTCGGATCTGCTTTATGATTTGTATGTCTTTAAATTCTGGCCCATGTTCGGGAACTTGAGTGCGTACAGTAGGGAGGAAAGGTGATTCCCACATGTAGCCGAAGATGCATTCCTTTCCTCCTGCAACGACAACCGTAATGAAGACTATTAAAAGACTGAACTCAAATCACGTGCTTCAAATATCACAGACAGATCACAGGTCAACGATGTTTGTTACCAGTGTCGAGAGAGGCAACCAACAAATTAAACTTGCTAAGGAATCAGTTGACAAGATATCAGGCCAATTATAGATCAAGCTAGTCTTAAGTCATGACATGATTTAAACCAGCACACATCACCAGCTCATAGCATAATAATAACCATTATTATTATTGATTTGATGAAAGGCTGAGCTCAAACAAGTGTTAATTTCAAGTGAATGAATGCCTGTAGCGGTTTTCAATCTCTTCTTTGTTGAAGGCCTTTTTGAATCAATTCAATTGGTTGTGTCGTCAGATCTCCCGCCGCGTCTTGATAGTGGAAGGAAGAAGGGCTACATGTATGTGATGAAGGAGTTGTGGGACGACTTAGGTTACGGAGAGCTCGGTCTAACTGCACAGAACTTGCGTGATCAAGCTGCAAGGTTGGAAAAATCTCTTGGCAGCGTTAAGGGAACGATGGACAGGCAGATTGGGAGAGGAAATGATACGCGGATCGAGAATGAGCCGGAACAAACAGGTGTCCCCTAATGAGAATCCGTTCGAGTATTTATGGCTCGTTGATTGCGTATTGTACTCAGTAGTTGCTGCTTTTCTTTTGTTAAAAGGGTGGAAGAAAGAAACACCTGGGCAATCAGATTGTGCGGGAAACAAACCAACCGCGAAATGGAAACGTGTGCATTAAGAGAAAGTTATGGAAACGCAGAAGAAAATATCTATTGCAAAGGCGGAAATGGAGAGAATAAAAGTGAACCGCAAGCTAACGAAGAGAGGTAGAAAGAACCGGGAACTTTTAAAGATGGAATGTAAAACGCTCTCTGTCGCAGAGCTGGTTAATTACATGGAAAGAAATAAGGCCGTGCTACGGAAGTTGAAGAAGGGATTTGTTAGGAGAAAGAAAGTAGAGGAATCAAGGTCTTTTAACCGAACTTATCAATTGGATCCTAGCAGAGTTTATAAGGGGTTTAATAAACTTGCAAGGGATCAAGGGACTGACCGCCCGGTGTATAAGAGCATGGAGGATGTTGATAAAGGATCAAACACTGATGAATTGCTTGACAACATTGAAGAGGCTAGCGGATTTTGGAAAGAGTTGTGGGAAACCCCAGGTTCAGGAAACGCCTCTGCCAGCTGGCTAGAGGAGATGAAGGATGTGATCAGGGAGCATGTGCCACCCCCGGCCGAGGAGGAAAGGGATCTAGAGATTGATGAGGTAGTGAAAACAGTGAAAAAGAAAAAGAAATGGAGTGCCCCGGGGCCGGATAAGATATCTAATTATTGGTGGAAACATGCTGAGGCTCTCCACCACGGAGTGATGCTCTGCTTCAAATATATCTGTAAGCTGCAAGGTGATTTTCCCACGTGGTTTACTGGAGGAAAGACTACACTGATCCCCAAACCTGGAGTGGTATCCAGCGATAACCAAAGACCAATAACATGCCTGAACACAGTTTATAAATGGTTCACCGCTTGCCAAAACCTGTCTACGAAAGCGCAGATGCACAAGCCTTTTGGGATGTCCCGCTGTAAGCAGACCACGTGGTAGTGAGAGCCAACCGGATAGATGCTAGAGTTGTGGACCACAAGCGGAAGAATGTTACCATCTAAGAGATGAGTTGTCCATGGATGGACAACAGAGCTGCAAAAGACCAGGATAAGACAGAGAAGTATGCCCCCTTGCGGCTGGAACTAAAACAACAATTCAAAGGATACAGCATAGACCAACACAACATCATTCTAGATGTACTGGGAGGATACTCCAAAGGACTTGAGAGAACTGTTAGGGTTTTAGTGGGAAGGAAGAGTAAACAAGTCTTGATAAAGATGCAGAAGTCCGTGTTATTCAAGTTTACACATTGCCCGCCACTTCAAGATAATGACATAAGATAAGACACTAGTAGAGCATTTTTTAAGTATTTTAATGTGATATCTCAGAGAAGGAGATTTGAATTTTTTTTTTCCTTCAAGGTCTACTTAGAAGACATTTTAATGTATTAGTTTCTATAATAAGTTGTTCTTTTAATTTTCTCTTTCTCGTTGGCCTTTAGGTTACGCAACAGCGCCCTACTGTGCTTTAGCTATCGTTTAGCATACATACGTTTGCACTGCTATAATAATAATAGTAATAATTGTTATTATTATTGTTATTATTATTATTATTACTATTATTATTATTATTATTATTGATTTTATGAAAGGCTGAGCTCAAACAAGTGTTAATTTCAAGTGAATGAGTGCCTGTAGTGGTTTTCAATCTCTTCTTTGTTGAAGGCTTTTTAGAATCAATTCAATTGGTTGTGTTGTCAGATCTTCCAAGAAAATAATCCACCATAGGAAATCAAAGTCCAAAAGGAACAGGTTCCAACAAAAATTAGTGCCAAATACAGCTTGAAAAAATTCGGCTTTTACTTCGAGTAGAAGACACACATGACGTAACAAAAGCTTTAGGGTTCTTTAGGGATTTCGAATTCTGATTAGGTATTGTTTCACAATTTTTGTTCAATTGTTTTAGGTCATGTGTGTCCTCTACACGAAGTAAAAGCCAAGAATTCACTTGAGCTGACACGGCAAGCTAGCATGGTTGTGAACTAAATTATATCGATACATGCATGTACTTTAAACACAAACAGAGAACTCACAAGCCTACTGGCACATTTCATTGACTGTTCTAGAAGGAAAGAAGGAATCCACGAGTTTGTAGCGGCAATATTTTAGGTGATTTTTAACGGTATCGTGAGACACGATGGTATTCCGACATGGCGGGTCAATTGACTAGTTTTCAGTTATCCCGGTCAGTCGAACAGGCTTACCAACTTCTCGCACGCCCAAGAGCACGCCTTAAAAATTTACCTTGAGAAAGTCCACATAAGCTTCTATGGTTGGAATATTAAGAAAGCAATATTTCGTGAATGGTTTATCTGCCGCCAGGGTAGATCGAACATAGCCGAGGTAACCTTTGGAACAAAACGGAAAGAATGCGAACATTAGCCGGTGAGCAATGGAGAAAAAATGTCACACCTCTAATGAAAATTTCACACCTGTCATGTGCATTCTACTGAGTGAAATTTGGAAAAACTCTTCTTCGAAATTTATCCTGAATCCAAAAAGAAATTTTTGATTAGAGAAATCAATCACTTACATAGCATTCTCCCCTGAACCTTGGCGTAGGTGGTAATGGAAATGGGCGCTGTTTGCCGCTGAAAATTGACCTTTTGCATAAAAAATTTCTTCACAGCTTCTAGGAACTTTTGCAATGGACCTGGTAATTGATCCATTGGTAGAGCATAGGCAGTAGATCTTTTCCTTTTCGCGGGTGTTGAGGCAGAGTCTTCTTCACTCTCTCCATGGGGAATTTCGTGACTCTGGGCTGCTAGATCATGCTCAGAAGTGCTCGACTGCGGCTGTGATTGTTCATCCTCACCCTCTGATGAAGGGAGCCAGTCGTCGTCGCTTTGGTTAGGTTTTGGGCTTGTGAAGCTTTGGCACGTGCAACGGGTTTTTGGGAGATGTAGCACTTCCTCGTCGTTGGAACTGCTGTAATCGGCGAGGCTGTTAAGAGACGAATTGGCCATAATCAACGCTAGGAAAAAAAATTAGTCTTTACACGTGAGGGTGAAATCCAAGAATGATTGACCTTGCTTAGCGTCAAAAATTCTTTTGTGGTCGCGGGTGCCGAGGAATACTGGGACGCGCTGGTGAGGAATACTGGAACTAGGGGATTTTTGCCGCAAACCTTAAATTGTCGATTGACAAGCCTTTGAATGTTACAGTCATACACCAGTCAATTTCGATTATTACACTGAAGCTGAGTCTATAGTAATTGGACTTAAACATAGGCAACATTACACTTAGGCTGAAAACAGGGGTGAAAACTCCAATCTGCACATTTCAACAAGCACGATGAAGGGTGAATTTGCAAAAAAAGAAAC
>NC_090889.1:6606705-6621705 GCF_036669925.1 Montipora capricornis
TCTAGGATTGCCAAATGTTCCTCAGGGGAACCCCTTGAAACCAGAATGTCATCCAAGCGGCATACTGTGAACTTTACCCCCTGCAGAAGCTGATCCATAATCCTTTGGAAAATAGCTGGTGTGCTGGAGACTCCAAACGGCAGCCGTTTGTAACGGTACAACCCCTGGTGTGTATTAATTGTTAGGTACTTATGAGAATCTGCATCCAGCTAAACCTGCTGATAGGCGTGAGATAAATCAATCTTGCTAAATACCTGTCCCCCAGCTAAGGTCGCAAAAAAATCTTCTGTATTAGGTAAGGAGTACTGGTCCACATCAGCCCATTTGTTTACTGTCATCTTGTAGTCACCACACACTCTCAGGGAACCATCTTCCTGATGGGGAATGCTTTCAACCACAACGAAAACAACTCACGGCTCCCTCATGTGACTGCCCTGGACTGGCATATTTGCCGACCTTATTGATGGTATCGTCCACAGGCACACTGACTTCTCGAAAATCTTCCTTGTTGGCCAACTCCATGGATTGTGCTGTTTCAAACGCTTTCTTGAAAGTCAAGTCTCTCTCCGCCAACAATTTCTTCTGAATTTGCATGCTTTTCAATCCGCAAACGAGGCGGTCCCGTAACGCTTCTCCAAAAAAGTTCCAAATTCACACTTGAACGCCAGTCACTTCAACTCAACCACAAACTGAGCGACCGTTTTGCTCTCAAGCTGATTTCGACGATGAAACTTTAAACGTTCGGCTATCAAAAGAGAATTAGGAGAATAGTGTGCCACCAAAATCTCTTTCAACTCAACAAAAGACTTGTCTTTTGGATGGTCAGGGGCTAACAAATTCCGCAAGACTCCATATGCATCTGCTCCGATCAACGCGAGAAATGTAGCAACTTTGTGGTCCTCTTTGACGTAATTCGCAGCAAAATACAACTCCACACGTTCGATATAGCTTGCAATATCTTCTTTACCATCCACATACTCTCCAACTTGACCTACAAGCGCCATCCTCGTCGCCAGAATTGTGATATTCAGGTCTTAAACTACGACAGAACCGAACCATGTGCTAGTTCACATTTCTTAATGATGACCGCGCATTTGTGAAAACCTGACTTACATAAGAGGTCTGGAATCTAATATATTACAAGAAGCTCATCACAAATTACCCTTTTTAGATGTTTTAGTTGATAATAAAGATCCCATTTCTTTTCTAACTAGAGTTTACCGTAAGAAAACCTTTACTGGGTTATTAACTAATTATTTCACTTTCACTTCGTACTCTTCCAAAGTGGGTCTCATCAGGACTCTTATTGATAGGGCCCATAAGATTAACAACACTAAAGGATGTGTGCATTGCTGTCACTAAACATAAACCAACGTCAAGCTCTCACCTATTTAAACATCTTCTGAGAGGCTCTCCTGAAGTGCATTCCAGAAAGCCACTGCATGATTGTGACTGAAAACTGGAAGTCTCTCCTCGATGTCCTGTACAGAAGAAAAGGTGTGTGCCTGTTCATAAAATTCATTAATCATTTCTATCGTTATACCACTACTTAGACTGGTAGTTCCAACTGATGTTCTGCCATGACCAGATTGTGAAAGCTTCAACTAAACAAGTTTTTCATAAAGGTTGCTCTTTTGTTCAGCTGTAAGATTAAGGCGAGTAGGCATTTCCTCATCAGAAGCCTGAAGGGATCCCTTGTGGGATGAAGGATTCATTACTAACTGCACACCTGAAAGTAAACAGTCCTCACATGTACAAAATTTTTCATGATAATCACAGCAGTTGTGAAGATCATCAGAATTTCTTGGGAAAGATGAAAATCCAAAGTATTGTAGGATCATGTCTCTTTTGCGCTTGTCAGATTCACTTACATATTTCCTCATAATAGGAGACACTTGTTTTCTTGCTTTTGAAATATCATATTTTTTTTTGTATTACGTAGAAAAAGATACAAAACAGGGCTTACAATACTTGCACAAGTTAAACCATCTGAACAAGTACGAGACCTCGGAGTGATTCTAGATAAACATATGAACATGACTCTCCATATCAATGACACTTGTAAGAATTTTTTGCTGTCTATAAAATCCATTGGTCATATAAGAAAGTATGTCTCTCCAGAAAGTTTAAAGAAACTGGTCCATGCACTAGTGTTATCTCGCTTAGACTACTCTAACAGTCTGCTATATGGAGCTACCCGTTCTGACTTGGACAAATTACAGAGAACAATGAACTCTGCTGCACGACTGATTACAGGAATTAAGAAATATGAACATATATCTGATGCACTACGTAATCTACACTGGTTACCCATCGAGTGTAGAATTAAATTTAAGATTTTGTTAACGGTATACAAGTCCTTGAATGGTCTAGCACCGGATTACTTATCTGCACTTATAGATGTTCGTCGACCTACCCGCTCTCTTCGATCGTCTGACAAGTTACTGCTTAATGTTCCAAAGATAAATACAGTCACTTATGGCCAACGTGCCTTCTCCTACGTAGCCGCAACACTCTGGAACTCTATACCGGACAATATTAGAAACTCTGTAACAGTTGAAATATTTAAAACCAGACTCAAAACATTTCTTTTTAAAGAAGCATATAATTCATCTAATTGAACTTTTCTTTAAATTATGATTTACTTCTTTATAATATGTATATATGTATATAATATTTTTGTAAATGCATCGAGATTTTTAGATGCGTAATAAGCAAGTACGTTATTATTATTATTATTATTACTACACTACAACCAAGAAATAATACTTAACAAAATTAAATAAAAATAGATATACAAGTATAAATTAAGTGTACGGGAATTATAGAAAACAAGATTTGGATAACAGCTACTATTGTATTCATTGTATTAATGGCATTAGAGGTTTCCATTTTTTGTTGTGGAAATGGATTTTGTTGCTTTTTCTCGCAATAACGCGTTCGGTTTCAAACGTTTTCTTAAATTTATCGACTAACAATCTTAATTTTAGAGGGCCCTTATTTAGCTTACAGCGATAAATAAAAAACTTACTTTTAAGGACAATGTAATTGATTAGGATGTTTATACTATCGCTTGTATCTAGAAACCCGAGAAGAACATCCTTAATGTCAAAGCTAACAGTTATATTTACAGAATTAAGAAGAGCCTTCAAATCGTCCCAAAAAATACGCACTTTTGTACAATAAAAGAAAACATGTTGTATGGTTTCTAACTCCTTTTCACAAAAATCGCATAAAGGAGAGTCGACTTTTTTGAACCTAAACAGCATCTTGTTTGTGTACAAGATCCTGTTTAATAGTTTATATTGGAATTCTCTTAATTTAGTGTCCAATGTTGTTTTGAAAGGCAGCAAGTATATCTTTTCCCAGTCTAACTGGGATGTGTGGGTACTGAAAAAAACGTATTTCCTCTGCGCTATTGGTGTAGAAAATATCTTAGAAACAAAACTTTCATGTAATAACTTCGATTGTAGACTTCGGAAATCAAGTCTTTTCCCTTCAATACGTAAATAAAAGTCATCTGGGAATAGGTCATTTGTTTTTGAGGCGATAGAAATTTTATCTGTTTTTAATACTTTGCAGCATTCTTGCGGAAAAGCAGCAAGGAGACTGAAAAGTAGGAAATGCTCAATTGGTGAGAGAGTTGAATATAATGGCTCCTTGTTTGACTTGAGCTCTCCCCTTGTGTCGTAGAGATCTCCAATTTTAACAATTCCAAGATCAACCAGCCTATTGTTATAAATTGACTTAGATTCAATACAAATAAACCGATTGTTCCATATGACTTGATTTGCTATTTCAGAGAGTGAGGAAGGGTTGTCCTCGTTTAGAAGGGCCCATGTCACAATGCATTCTTTGTAAAATTCTGGAAGAGCTATCGATAATTTAGTGTAGTTGAAATTACAATGGAACAAGAATTTCCCCCCTGCTTTTTTAAGATAAAAATTCAAAAAAAACTTCCAGCTGGCACGATCGGTGGGCAGATATCTCTTTATACAGATTATTCTCTGGGCAGAGATCATAGACTCAATATTGGGCATTTTTAAGCCTCCTTTATCAATTGGGTTGATAAAAGCTGTGCACTTTACCTTGTCATTTCCTTTCCAAACAAAAGAATATAATAAAGTATTAATTTTTTTAATAAACTCTTTTTTGTTTGAAATAAGAACAACCCTGTATAAGATCTTTGGTATAGCAAAAGATTTGATCACTTGAATTTTTCCAAGTAAAGTAAGTCCTCTCCAGCTCCAGCCCTTTAGCAATTCTCTCAGAGATTTCACGATTGATTCAAAACTTAGTTTATAAAACAGTGAGTAGTTAAAGGTAAAATTCACCCCTAAAATTTTTATGACTTTGCTTATTTCATTTAAGTCTAGTTCTGAGCTACTAACTTCCATATTTCCGAGTGAAAGAATTTCCGTCTTTTTGTGATTTACCTTCAATCCGGAGTATGTGCTAAACAGAGTAAGACTATCAAAAAGGGTGCGATACGATAGCTTGTCCCTAACAAATGATGTCATGTCATCAGCAAATATGACTAATTTGATTCATTACCATCCACTACAATGCCCTTGATTTCATCGTTATTACGTATCGATAATGCCAATAATTCAAGTACTATTATGAAGAGTGATGGTGAAAGTGGGTCCCCTTGGCGAACGCCCCTCTTAAGATTAAAAGAGCGAGTGAAAAAACCATTGTTAATCACACAACTTGTTATATTTCTGTAAAACGTTTTGATCCACGCTAAAACGAATTCACCAAAGCCAAAGAATTCCAGCGATTTGAGAAGGAAATTCCAATTCAACGAATTGAAGGCTTTCTCAAAGTCTATCGCGGTCATTATACTTTGGCAGTCTCACATTTTTGCAAACTCCATGACGTCGCCTATCGTATGAACTGCGTCGAAAATGGTTCGTCCTTTGACAAAGGCATTCTGATCATAATGAATGATATGAGGCAAAACTTTCTCTAGCCGTTTAGCAATGGCTTTGGAGCCAATTTTTACGTCAACATTCACTAGAGAAATCGGTCTCCAGTTTTTGATCAATCTCCTGTCTTTGTCCTTTTTCTCAATTAAAGTTATTACGGCTTGTTTTTGCGTCGTTGATAATTCTCCGTAAAAATAGGCATAATTCAAAGAGTCAACTAGAAACGATCCGATTTCTGGCCAAAAAAACTTGTAAAATTCTACTGTGAGCCCATCGTTCCCCGGAGTTTTATTGTTGTTGAAGGTCGACCTTGAAGCATTCGGAATGAGTTAACTGGCCCTCACACATTTCACGCATTGAATCAGTTAAGTTAGGAGATGAAGAGAAATTTTCAAGAAAGGGACAAGTTGAATAGTCACTTTGTATTCCTGACTGTTCGTCGTAAAGTTTCGAGTAAAAGCTGTAAATTTCATTCGTAATAGTGCTCGGGGCGGTAGTCTCTTCTCCATTTGTCCTAATAAATTTTCTTATGCAGCTTTTCTTCTTATTACTATTCTCTAAATTCAAGAAATACTTGCTTTTCCTTTCCCCTTGTTCGTACCATGTAGCACAGGATCGGATGATTGAGTCCCTTACAATGTAGTCATATTCTTTTTTGTACTCCGCTTTAGCCGATTCCAGGTTGGGACGATTTTCTTGCGTTGATGATTGTGCAATTCTCTCTTCGCATATTTTAAGCCTATTTTCAATTGCTTAGATTTTTCTTTTCCTTTCTTGAGCTTTCAATTTACTAAAAGATATACTTTCCTCACGAATTTTGTATTTCATCCAATCCCATTTAATTCTCAGATCAACACAGAAATTAATTTCATCGAGCCACATTGAAAATTTTTTACGTAAGCGCTGAATAAACAAAGCGTCATCCAAGAGACTGTTGTTGAATTTCCAAAAAGATGGGCCACGCTGCTGATCATCCAGACTATCGATTTCTAAGGTTATTGCACTGTGATCCGTTCTTATAGCTGTCACTATGTCGACCTTTGCTACATCATCTTGTAACGAATCACTAATGAGCCAATAATCAAGGCGTCTCTGGATAATTGGGCTTTTTTTTCTCCAAGTAAATTTCTTTATATCGGGATTACGGATTCTCCAAATATCTACTAGATCGTAATTCATCAAAATGTCCTCCACACACTTAACTGAGTCTTTTAACACTGGGTTTCCACCCGAGCAGTCTAGATCTGGATCTATGGTTACGTTAAGGTCCCCTCCTAATATAATTCTTTGGTCAGATTCATGGAATCCTCCATCGTAGATGAGCTCGGACAATGTTTGGAAGAACATAGTTTGTTGAGTGGTGGTATTAGGAGCGTAGATATTTACCAGAAGAAACGGGACATCCTGAATAGTTGTCTCTAAAATGAGGTACCTACCTTCCTTATCAAATCGGATTGATTTTAATTTGAAGTCAAAGGATTTTCGTACTAGAATGGCGACCCCGCGACTATGGAAAGAGCCATGAGCAAAATAAATATCTCCAGGCCACTGCTTTTTCCATTGATTTTCAATCTCCTCGGTGCTGTAAGTCTCTTGCAAAAAGCAAATGTCTGAGTTTTGCTTAATTATCCAATTGAAAATTGACGTACGTTTTTCAAACGTACAAATACCCCGAACATTCAGCGAGATAGTTTTAAATTTTACATACGTAAAATGGAAAATGAAAATATTAGCTGTTATTCCCAGAAGCGACATTGTTACCCACACAGCAATTAGTACATTTTCGATTTTGAACAAAGAATGACCCACAAAAGTACAATAGACAAGTTATTAACACAACAAACCGTTCGCACAGTAACAAAAAAGACAAACGAACGCTATAGCTGTTGAAAAAAACGCCACTGACGAGAAGGGTCTTGCATTCATTACACTACCCATACAAACAATAGATAAAAAAAAGCTCTGTTTCTTTGGGAGTACATATTCAAATTTTTCAGGAAACAAACATGGCCTAAAAGCTGAATCCTACACTTCAACACCGTCAATAAACAGTTTATCTGGTTCACTTCTACTAATATAAGCAGTCTTACCCTCCCCTTTAGCTTTCTTAAAACGCTGCATTTTTTTTCTTCTCCGTTCCATTATTTCTTTAGGGAGGTCTGCCGAAATTCATTATCAACTCCTTAGCATTAGCCATCACCTCCTCACGATCAGGGTATCTCAAGAATCTTGCGATGATTTGCCTGGGCTTTCCACTGGAAGGGTTTTGCTTTCCAAAATGATGAACTCTTTGGAATTCCATATCAGATGCGCCTTCTGTACCCAGCTCCTTTGTTAAAAAATTGACTAGAACTTCTTTAGTATCCTTTTGTATGGCTTCCTCTTCGATTCCAAAAAAAACGAAGGTTCTCGCGATGATTGTAGACTTCCATATACAATTTTTCATCCTTGAGCTGGTTGACCTGATTATGTAAACCTTGCAGTTCCGCCTTAAAAGACTCCCTTTCAGCGTTTGCAAAGATCATCCTTTCATTGAGCTCCAAAACCTTCTTCTCCGTCTCTCTTTTAAAGGACTCAAACCCGTCCATTTTTGCTTGAAGGCTACTCACTTTGTCATCTACTGCTTTAACATACTCTTCAACTTTTTCAAGCTTTGATTCAACGGTTACTAACTTCTCCAATAAGAGCTCCAGTTTGGGCATAACTAAATCCGCCATGTTTAATGCAGTGGTCACCTCGTCCGATACGTTACTTGTTTCAGAGTCGGAAAATGATGTGTAGCGCCTAATCTTTTTGTCATCGGGCAAGCGGTTTTCCTCTGCGGATGAAGTTGAGGAACTTTGGCGTGTTTTTCGTTTGGTGGATTCAGCTTGGTCGGCCATGCAACGCTTCCAAACACGGAGCTATCATAGACACGTTCACTCAGCCAGTGAAATATCATATGCATTATAGAACACATGGGCCTTTGAAGGAAGTCCATCCCTCCCAGCTCTTCCTGCCTCTTGGAAATCTTCCTCCATTTTATAAGGCACACCTATGTGAATAACCTGTCTGATGAAGTCAAGGTCTAGTCCAACACCAAAGGCCACGGTGGCAAAGACGAGTCTCAGCTTCGATGTGCCTTTAATGAGACCATCAATGATTCTTTCTTTTTCTTTCAAAGGGTACTGTGCATGGAACTGAGTAAATAACCTGTTTTCTGCTTTAGGTAAAGCATCTTTTGGTGCATATGGATCATTCCCCATGCTATGACTAAAAAAATTATAACAAGAAGAAACTGTTTCTAGGTTTCCAAAAATAACTCTAAAAGGGAAATTTTCCCTTTCCTGCTTTAGGCTTTGAACTAAAGGTTCCAGGATTGTTCTGTAGTTATCTTCGCCTCTGTCTGGTGTGGTTGATGCCGAAAAGTAAATGTTTGGTCGGTCAGGGTTTCCAATAACTTCCGCTGGGTCAAACATGCTAAGAGATTCTATGATTTCTCTGCAGGCCTTCCTTGTTGCAGTCGCTGTCATCCCAAGCAATGGTACTTTAGGGAAAATACTTCCCAAAATACTAAGCTTTCCATAAGAAGGTCTAAAATCCTTCCTAAAATGATAATGGATGAAAGAAACAAAACTTGATCAGTAAGTAAAACTGCTCCTAAAACACGCATTTAATATTATCAAGGTAGACATATGGGATACTGTATGTATATAGACAGTGGCCTTTCTTTCAATAACTGAACCATAAAAAAAGTTATTTCTAAAGACAGTGGACGGGGTGCAGGGATGGCACAGTGGTCGGAGCACTCATCTCCCACCAATGTGGCCCGCGTTCAATTCTCAGACTCCGCGTCATATGTGGGTTGAGTTTAATGGTTCTCAGGGTACTCCAGTTTTCCCCTTTCCTCAAAATTTGATTTGATTTGAGTTAATTTGTTGATTTCAGTTTACAATGTCCCCAATTAGTGCTCCAGCGCTAGAACGATTAAACACTTAAATAAAGTTCCTTTTTTCTTTTAGTAGGAGGAGTCTTGTGAATATACCAATATAAGCAAAGTTTAAATGACTTTGTTTTTCTGTTTTGATTAGGAGAAGATGAAACATTAAACACTGATTATCTTCAAAACAAAATAGGTACTGGGTGAAACACACTTGGGCTGGATATTACTGTTATGCCTTGACTTTTCATTTTTACTTGGACCTTGTAGTATTTTTTCAGTGATAAGAGGGTAGTTGTAAATACTGATAAATAATTTTTTTTTCTATATGCATGAAAGCTCTCGAATCGTAATTCTCCATCTCTTCCTATGGGAATTTTAACTTCTTCATGGCTTAGTGATTATAGGTAAAAGACCATATGAAAATATCATATACAAATATTCCTCAATCTGTTAATGGGAGTTTTAATACTATCATGGAGGGTTCACTGGTAGCACCAAATATAAAAGTGACTTGATGTCACACATTTGTGCTTACCAGTCAATCACAAAATGTGCCTCATCCACGACAACAGCTCGAATGTGGTGTTGAAACTCGGTCGTTTTAAACATTTTCAGCACTTTCTTATTTTCAACCACAGCCTCTTTCAGGCTTTCTAATGGTCCCGCAGTACTGAAGGACACGTGGACCTCCTCTTCCTCAGCATCTTCGACATCCAAAGCGACGCAATCACCTTTGAGGATGCATGCCTTCAATCCACTTTCTCTAACATTGATAACCTGGTCCCTTATCAGAGCATTAAGAGGCGAAAATACCAGGACAATAGCACCAGCAGCGCTAGGTGTTTTTCTAAACTCTGTAAAATCTTCGACGGGAGGAATCAATTGATACACCAATGATTTCCCGTATTCAGTTGGCAAAACAGCCATTACATCTCTTTTCTCAAGAGTGATGTTTCGGATAATCTCTAATTGTTTATCTTTCAAAACGAGATCTCCCTTTCCTACAATGTTCAAACCGTAATTTTACAGCATCCTCGATTTCCAAAGTTTCTCCTACACTCGCCATTTTTGAACTTTTTGGAAGTTTCTCCGCCAAGCATGCGCACTTTCGACCGGAAGTCCGCTATTTTCGGACTTCAGATCGGATCTTTCCAGAGTCGTTCGTTTCCCGAACGCTTGTCAAGGGAACGACGACTCTGGGAACAAGATTGGCCTGTACCAACACCTGCTTGCATGTAAATTCTTACCTCGCTACCTTTTACACTGACGGAAGTACAAGCCATTGTTTAAGACAATACATGCCAATTTTTCCAACTTTCTGATCCAAATATTCTCCCCCCTGACCAACCATTGCTATCACCCTTGAAACATGTTATTATCTGCACCGTAGACTATCTACTGACCAAGTTTGTACTTCCCTTCTTGAAATATCACTAAATGACATATGCTTTGTATGGAAATGGGGGGGGGGGGTTCTCATCTTCCTTTCAGTAAACCCGAAAGTCGCATGACTTTGATAGACATCGACCATGGGCAAGTACTTACTGAACTATCAGTAACTGGCAACTTACATGCAAATTGCTCTCACTTATTAGCTTGCAAAGTTTTTGTTTACATCTTAAATAAAGGCTTTTACGTTTCAGGGCGGGTTAACGCGTGGGAACTATTGACTTCATTTTCATGAAAAACTGACATTGTTCTTTTTTGGCCAAAATTTATAAGGAAATGTATGGGAATTTGTCCACTTTTAAGGCCTTTCAGTTCCCCCATTTTCAAGCAACCAGGCACGTTCTTGCCCCATGACCTATTAACACACCAACTGACAAAACCTCAAAAATTAGAGAGTTTGTATGGAAATGAGGGAGGGGGTGGTCTTATCTTCCCTGCAATAAACCCGGAAATCACTTGACTTTGATGGACTGCAACCACGGTCATGTACTTACTGGCCAACTGAGTCCCGTCCACCTAAATGTTAACTCCTGTTCGTTATTAATTGTGGAACGTTTCATTTTTGCCTTACATGAAGGGGTTGACGTTCTGGGGTGAAATACCAGTGCAAGCGTCAGTTTTGACCACGCCTCACCCTGTGACAGAATTTGGTTCTGAAACTCGTGGGGGGGGGAGGGGTCCATTTTCGGTCCAAAAATTACAGAAAATATCTGGGAATTCAAGGCCTTTGGCTGTCGGTAAGCAATGGTTACGCTAACTTCTGTGACGTGATATTTTTTGACATCGTGTAACTCGACATGGGCTATCATTTTAGCAAATCGATAGCCAAGGTCGTTTGTTTCAGAAACGTTATATAAATATATCTTGTAGTAGTTAATCAGTTATAAGGCACACTCGGTTATAAGACGCACCCCAAACTTAGCAATTTAATCAAGCTAAGTTCTCAAACTGAAAATTACGTGAAAATACTTTGTTATAAGACGCACCAAAAAATTGAGAGTTACCAAAAGGATGTGATGAATCTGAGAACAATTGCTGCATTGGCATGCGAACACATGTTTTCATGAAAAAACAAAAGCTAAAAGTTCACACCTGAAATGATAAACATAAAACGCACACACGTTTATTTGAAACTTCCGACTTAATAAATGGTCAGAGTTCAGACTTTGTACTTCAAGCGAACGGCGAAAAACTCCCACCGAAAGTCATATTCAAAGGTGTTCGACAGCTGAATATAAACACGCGACCAAGGATGCAAATTTCAGTGCACAAGAAAGGCGGGATGAACGAAGAAGGTATAATTTATCTCCACACTGTTTGTTCAGAGAAGAAACTTTTCATGCGAATGACAAGCACGATTCTCGGAATTCGAAACAAGGTTCCAACGATTGTATTGTTGTCATGGCTATCATGTTACTGAGCACGAGCTGGTAAGTCGTTTAGTGTTCTAAAGGTCTCTAAAAGCACTATTCTTCTTCAATAGACAACTAGTGTCCTTTTCTTGTGTTGTTTAAACTAAAAGTTCTTCTCAAATTGTGATCTTAAAGATTTTGTTGCGCGGAAATACTTGGCTATAAGACGCACCCCAATTTTAGGACTAACTTGCCACCAAAAGACAGATTTTTCTTGAAAAAACCGTGCGCCTTATAACCGAATAACTACGGTATGTCAAAAGAGCAAAAAGAAAAGCTCTGGCATTAATATGACTTCCTATGACGTTAGAACGTTATACAATAACTGGCTTGTGGCAGCCAAGAGTTCATAGCGACGTTGCGTTTTTTGGTCCTTTGATGTCGGCTCTTGCTATTATTGCAATGCAGAAGTCACCAAGTGTTGGATTGTTCACACCACTGACAGGGAACGTGAGCTGGGTTTAGACCGTCGTAAGACAGGTTAGTTTACCCTACTGATACTCGTCAAAACAATCGGCCAGGAATTCTGCTCAAGAGGAACGGCAGATTGGGACCATTGGTAGCTGCAACGGCTCGACTGAGCCATGGTGCCAAGCTACCATCCCTCATTTATCGTGGGCTTATGACTGAACGCCTCTAAGTCAGAATCCGTGTTGGAACGACCGTCCTATGTCAAAACTGATACCAGTCTAGGGGTCTTCCTTCAAATGATGGCCTCCTACGTCTCTGTCGGGCAAGCTGGTCAGCATGCCTGCATTGCCAAAACTCATATCAAAATGTACGCTCTTAGGACAGAGCTCCTTTGCAGACGACTTAAAAGAGAACAGGGTATTGTATGTGGTAGAGTAGCCTGTCGCTACGATCATCTGAGATTCAACCTTTGTTCTAAGATCGATCTTTTATTTTTCTTCAAGTTAGGCAGTTACTCCTGCCTGAAAGAAGGCATCTTGGACCATGCACCGCGGTGTATGCCTGGTCTGTGGCTTAGAAAAACATCATTGTTTTTTACAAGTCCAATACTTGCTCTTTTGATGCAGGCAACATGATGTCTGGTGCATGGAAAAAGCAAATTGTTTTTTTTTGTACAAGTCCAATACTTACTCCTGAAAGTGTGTCTTGTCTTGGGTGATTGCTGGGTTGGTTAAGGGGTGACACACACATATTTCTGCATGAAACATGCGGACTCGAGTCCGAAAAAAAAGTGGCTCATTTTCAAGTCTTGCTGGAGATCAAGTGGGTCTTTTTCTTGTAAATTCCCCATCCCCCCAGAAAGCCATGGCCCCCTGCCTGACCCCGCCATATAGATGCACAATGACCAGGTGCATCTGGCCATGCCATTGGTTTCACTCCATCGTCCCCAGGGAAGGCTCTCCATAAGTGAGCAAAAGTGGTTTTTGGGCCATAACTCCCCCCAGTTTTGAGTTAGCATAACCTAACCCCCAGACGTTGTTGCAAAATTTGATGGCGCATTTGATGATACCATTGGTTAGTCTCTAGCACGCCCTCGGAAGGCTCTGCATAAGTGTGAAAAACATGTTTTTTGGCCATAACTCAATGAGGTTAAAGGTGGTTGACAGGCTAAACACGACTCCCGCTATTTCGTGATGTGATAGGTCTTTGACCTTTAGAGTTTGGCTCTAACAAGTATGTCTCCCAGAGATTTTCCTCTTTTGTAGGAGATGAGAGGTGGTTCTCTGTATATTTTTCTCAGCAATGGTTGATTCTCGAGTAAATGCCTTTTGCTCATTAAAATATTTTAAAGGTTAGGCACTGATGGATTGTACTGTGTTACAAAAGGCATTAATCTGTTTTAAACTTTTTGCGGTTTTTGTTGAAGTGCGGACTTTCTATCTGTAAATGTGACTTCTGCCAGGGCTCTGTTTACCAGATTATCTGGATAGCCCCGGACACGGAAGTGTGATCTGAAAATTTTCACACCCAGGGGGTTGGTTTTTTGATAAATCCTTTTTTCATGCCCGGAGCGTGACAGGAAGAGAAATGCATGTATTGAAATGTCTCAGTCGGTTTAAAGTGCTTGCGGATGTCAAAGATTGAATCTTTGTAAAATATCTCGCCTTTAAAGGTAGCAGTGTCTAGGAAATTTGTTTCTTCTTCTGATGTTTCAGCCATAAATTTTATGGTCGGATGGTGCCTGTTTGCTTCCAAAATGAATTGGTCTATTTCCTCTCTTGTTCTCTCCCACAGGGAGAACACGTCATCAATGTACCTTTTCCACTCGAGGGGTTTTATCTTGCTTTTATTGATAATTTCTGTTTCTACTGCAGACATAAAGATGTTGGCAAAAGCAACTGCTACTTTTGTTCCTATTGCGGTACCATGAGTTTGGAGATAGTTTCTTCCATTGAACTGGAAGGAGTTCTCCTGTAATATCAGTCTAAGCAAACCTGTGTGAATTTGTAGGAATGGGCGTGTCGTTCTTATAGAAGGCTTCATATGCTTTGCATACAGTGTTTATTCCTTCTTCTTGAGGAATATTGGTGCACAGGCTGGTAACATCCGTGGAAACTAGGATCGCGTTGTTTGGAACTTTCCTCTTTTCTATAAAGTTGATAAACAGTGTTGTATCTTTGAGGCAGGATTTTTGCACTTTGGCTGTAGGATGTGGTCTAAAAATATGATATACGTTCTATTTGGCCATCGCAGCCCGAAATTATAGGTGTACCAGTTAAAACTGGTTTGTGAATCTTTTTGAGTGTGTAAAATACTGAAAAATACTAATAAAAAATGCTAGTAAAGCAAGACACCTGTATGTTCTGTATTGGTGGCTCTTACAGTAGCCGTTTCTTCACGACAGATATGCTGCGATAATATTTTAACGACTACTCCTTTTAGTAATTACGATTTCCAGTTCATCTGTGTCCTTCCCACCAAAAGTTTTCCAGTCGTGGACCCTGTATTCACGTCCTTAAGTTTCCACACACTACCAGTTTTTGGCAGCGTGCAAACTTATGGCACAGTATGGTCCACTCTTGGTGGGAAGTACAGATCCCTGTTTTCTTCAGAAATGGAATTTCTGTGTAGAAAATCTACCCCAGTGGCCACATCTATTGTGCATACCAATAACACATCGATGAACGATGAAAAGTCAAATTCAGCATCTACAAAATGCATGAAATCTTTAAGTGTGGTCAACCCCAAAATGACTGAAGTCACAGCATGAATACTCCATCGTTTATGGTATACGGCTCATGACAAAACCTCTTGTGCTTGTGCTTGCGTCGCTAGTGAAAACCACATCTTCAGTGTTTACATGATACGTGGGTGG
>NC_090889.1:6641705-6659205 GCF_036669925.1 Montipora capricornis
GTAGGTCGTTGGTGAATAAAGTAAACAAAGTCGAACCCAGGACTGATCCCTGCGTTATACTAACTGTTATATTCTAGTAGACCTCCACTGATTCCAAAGGTTCTTTCAAGTAAGATCTCATGTGACACACTGTCAAAGGCTTCTTAAAATCGACAAAAGCCGCCGCAACAAGGCTGTCCGAATCCAATGCCGTACGTCATATAACAGTCATATGAACTGATAAAAGTTCAGAAGAGTGGCCTCGTCTATTAATCCCATTGCTTGTCAGTTATCAGGTGGTTGTCCTCAAATACATGCTTCCCTTGTCTATCATTTATTTCTGCTTGCAAGATTTTACTCGGCACGCTGAAGAGGGAGACTGCTTTATAATTACCGCAGTCTGTCGTCTGTCTTGTCGTCTTTTTTAGAAATAGGAGTTAGTCGAGCCATCTTCCACGAAGAGAAGACTACCCTTCTGTTGATACTGTAATTATATGTATCGACTAGTGCCGGAACAATAGTGTTGCCCGCAAGCTTTAGGAGTTTTGGTGAAATGCCATCACTCCCTGTTGATTTCTTGGCCTTTAATTTATTGATCTTCTCTTGAACAAATCGCTCGCTAATTGTAATAGGAGTTATACTTGTCGTTGATAATTCTGACAGATCATCCTATTTTGTAATCTGTATTTGGCTATTGTCTGAGATCGCTGGAAGGGTGCTTGTTAAGTTTTCGATCGTGGCAAAGTACGAATTTATCAACTGTACTTTCCCCTTGTCAGACAAAGCTAAGCTGCCATCATTTCTTCTAATGGGACCGATCGTGCTTTTGTGTTTCGTGCGACTTCTAGCCCTATTGATCAGGTTCAAGTAGGCGCTCGATTTCTTCACCTCTTCGAACATTTTCGTGAAATAACTTGCCTTAGCTTTTCTTAAGGCTGCTGTTACCTCGTTACGAGCTTTTTTATATTTATGCCACAACACATATAATCCAATTACTACATCAAGCATGTCTGTATTTTTGCTGTATAATGAGAGCTAAAAAAACCACTCCCCCTAAGATAGCCACACTCAGACCATCCCAGCACTGTCCATCTGTTTGCTAATATGCAAGTTTGTTCATGAATGCACATGTAAGTATTCTTGTACCACCATAATTCATGTGAAGTACATGTTGTATTTATCTCTTTTTTGGTACAGGTATAGACCCTATTCATAATTGGCTGCCAATTAAAAATTATTTTGTAGGTCTTAAAATAAGTCCAATTAACCTTGTTTTTGAGGTGATAATTCAAGAGAGTTTTTACTCTCAAGTGAGGTTATTTGGGCTAATTTAAATGCATACAAAAGAATTTTAAATTGGCAGCCATTTATGAATAAGATTTACTATCAATAACTAACCTGCACATCATTCCAACAAAGGAGAAGGATATCATCTTAGGGCAAAAGTGGTTAAGAACAGAGTGAAAGCCTTAAGGGCAGCTCGTCTGTGCCATTGGAGAGGCCTGCTTGATAGCTTTCACCAACCTATTGTCAGTTAGGGCTGTGACAACTTTCCCATACACTGTTGAACCTGAGACAATAATAATGTAAAATTGTCAAAAGCAGTAATGCAGCCAAGTTATGAGAATAAAGAAATTATTATAAGAGGTTCCAGAAGATCCCGTCCAGTTTAAAATAAAAGAACCTCTTTGTTATAACTTATTTTTAGTAACATGGGAGTAAATGTGTACAATAACCCCATGATGGTACATCATTTGCACTCTTTAAAGACCAAAACCACTATATTTACCCAGGGTTGTAGCTAAGAAAATTGTCTGCTGGTTGTTGTTTCATTTGAGGCAGCTCAAAAAAAGGGGCTTTGTGTCTTGTGCTGTTGGCGGAGCCGACATGGGGGAGGGTATGGGAGGGGTCGCACCCTGCCACTGGGGGGTCCGGGGGGCCTCCCCTGGGGAATTTTGAAAATTTTAATGAAAATGGTTGCCCTCTGGTGCAATCTGGAGAATGTGTTATACAAAATTAAAGACCATTTAAGAAATAAGGAATTACACGTAGCGTAGCAATTGTTACATATTTGGCATTCTGTGATATTGGTATAATATACAATGTTATTTTTTATGCAAATGAAGTACATATAACACAGACTGATGATGTAATCAACAAACGTTATGCACAATATAAAGTTAATGTACTCTGTTGCTGGTTGAATATAAACATATTTAATTGATTATTAGTTAAGGGTTACTTTAAGATCACTTTGACTGAAAGTGATTTATTCAAAGATTATCGTCTGAAAAGTTACTGTCATAGTCTGAATCACTGCTGTCATCACTGCCATCTTTATTTCCATGGTCAGAACGTTCTTCCATGGGCACATTAAACAGCCTTAAAGCCTGCTGAACTCTTTTTTCCTCATCCTCGTGATCTTCCTCAAACTCTCCTTCCTTGTCAATTTTCTCTACTTCTTCCACCACAGTTAGACCAGTGGTTTCTTCTTCTTGTTCTTCAGTGATGTTCGTCTCTCCCGTTACAGAGCTTCCAACCTCTCGCCTTGCTTTAGGCATCATGGAACGTGGAAGACGTCTTTTCTTCTTAGCAGATGACCATCTCAAAAAGACCAAAACCACGAAAAAGACATTTTAGAGAATTTTCTGGATAAGCAGTTTGACTTTTTCTAATGTAATTGTACTGTACTGTAAACTACGTAAATTGTACTGTTTGTCTAACATGTTCAGTTTCTCTAAAATGTTCCTAGTACCTCTGAACAGCAGCTTTGATGATGTTGTCTGCATCCATGGAGAATAGCGTTGGTCCATTAATGCTGATCATCATCAGCGAGTTCAGCATTTTCTGACTCAACATGCTCCTCAGACGAGTTTTCAACCTTTTGAGACAGCTGACACCTCTACAAAAAAATAGTACATGCTATTAATTGTCATATTTTATAGCCTACTTTTAAAAACTGAATAAAAATTACCTTTCAGGCCATGCATTTGAATCTGGTAATGCAAGTCCCACCTCCGCAAGACGACTCAGTAAAGGGAATATGTCACTTAGCCTCATTACTTTCTTCATGCAGGATTCTAAAAATGAAGACAACAGCGTAGTGTCCATTAGCTACCAGGTTTGGCAAGTAAATTGTTTGACGTTTCTAAAATGGTAGTAGACACATGAGTTTAAATAATTACCAGTGGTCAACATCTCAGTCTGCTTCTAAGACACGTAATTGTATTTTATCTTTGCCATTCTGATATCACTTCGTCATGATCAAGCTAGAAATCAATGCAATAAACCACTTATTTTAAGCAAACACAGTCTTAGTTGAGCAAAAGGACATTTTACAACAATCTGGTTATGGGAAAGAAAAAGTTACATAACTCACACTGAAGTGTTCAGCCAACTGCTTTATGTTGTCCTTGCCATAACTGTAAAAGGATGAATCCTCACGTTTTGGTATCTCATCCATCTGGAAGATGGAGAACGCTGCAACAACTGGTACTTTGGCAAATCGGTTTTGTAGGTTTGTAATTAGAGCATCAATATATTTCCCTAGGAAGGTTTCGGCCCATTTATATGTCGGCTCATCAATGGTAACATCGTGTGAAATTGGGGATAATCGTCCTGTGATGTGAATATCAGAAACACAGTGGGTTAAAACAGAACTACAGAATAAATAAAAAAAGAATAAAGTTGTTTAAACTTATACCTTCAGGTGTTAGATCTGCCCTCAGTGTAGCATCTGTCCTGTTTTCAGGTCTTTAAGGGCATTGAAGGGCAGGCTCGAGGTGTCCAAAATTCACTTTACCCTTTTGAAATGCCAATGACAGGTGAGGCAGGACACTGTTCAGAAGATACAATGTAGCTTTAAACTTCCCGCTGCGGATGTTCTTAAGAAGACCGTACGCCATAGCATCCGACACGAGTAAACTACTCAGGGTCAACAATACAGCTGGAAGATCTTCATACAGAGCAGAGACAGAGTTGGTGAATGAAAGCCACCTTGTCTTGCAAGCTTTCTTGAGCTTTTTGAATACGTTTTTTTCCTTTTCATTTCTGCCCAAGTCATGTAGCCGCATCTGTGTCTTCATATACGCCTTGGTACGCTTGGAGGAGTTTTCCATGCTTTGCCACAGTTGGGGAATGATGGTGGCCATGTGATCAACATACTTTAATCCCTGATCGGCTTGAACACAAGCAAGTGCCAGCTTATGACAAACACAGTGCAGATTAATCATATGTGGGCAGTCTCGCTTAATCTTTGCTGCTAGTCCCTCCCTTTTATCCACCATCACACTTGCCCCGTCAGTACACAGTCCAGTCAGTTTTGTCAGCCCAATGCTCTGAAACTGTTCAATGACTATGTCATATAGCGCTTGGCTGTTCGCAGAATCACTGCTTTGGAGGGCATCCTCGGCGAAAAGAAACCTTACCTCCATATTCTGAAGGTCAGAATTGTAGAATTGGACAAAGCCAATAAACTGCTCTACCACACTTACATCCATGGCATCATCACAAAGAAGACCAACTGCTGAGCTCTTGGTGATGGTACTGATGGTGCGATCACATAGCTCATCTCCTATAGCTTCAAAGATCTCAATGATAGACTGCTGGGACCTGTGCATAAAGAACTTCATTGTGCTGTTTCCGGCACGTTCCAGGAGCACCAACAGTGAGGGTAACTTCTTGTTTGCCACCTCTTCTTTTGCGAGCCAATATGCTGACAGAAATGCATTCTGCAATATGGCGTCTTGGGCTGCATCCTTCTGAACAGCGAACTTATGGAAATGTGAAACACGCTGAGTGTGCTCCACTTGGGCGCATGATTTGTGGTTGCTGCTGGACAGATGGTCTCCTAGAGTGCCTAGCCGCATATGGACTGGTGGCTTTTCACAGAACTAGGCCAGTCGAGCTTCTCCCTGCCTGTGCTTCATACACAGAAGACAGAACATTCCCTTATCTTCAATGTAAATTAGCCACCACAGACCCGCATTTACATCTAAAGCACTGTTGTTGTTTTTGGACTTTCCACCGCTTTTTACTTTGAGGGATAACCATTCATGCTTAAACTTAGAACCTGACAAGTTGCAGTGAGTCTTTTCCTGACAAAAATCATGATGATGCACCTTAGAAATATCAACTTGGGGAAAAATCTTTCCAACAATGTGCTTAACATCCTGGGTACAATTGATTGGAGAGGATTCTGTAGAGGAGGGGGTGGGGCAACGAATAGTGGGCGGTGTAGTCATTAAAGGGATAGAACGCTGTGGATCAGGCTCTGTTGTGTGAGAATTAACTAAGGTGAAGTTTGAAACGAAAGTCGGCATTAACGGTACACAAGGTAAGGTGACAGCTGGTGAAGCAGTACACTCCTCAGTTGCATGACAAACTGGAACTGCAGGGTCATTGTTACTGCTGCTGGTGTCATCATCTACAGAACGCAAGGTTATCTTATTAGCTGTTGCATGTAAACTTATATTATTTAATTTATTAGCTGGGACAAGAGGTCACGGCGCTGAAAAACGAAAACGAAAGGACCCGATGGTACAACCTTTACGTTGTTATTTTAATCGAAACATTATATCCAAGTTAATTGTTTTAGCCATGTTTTACCTGCTTTTACTCTGCCCAAACGGCAATTCGAATTATTCTAGCAATAAGCTGAATACTTGTGATGAGGACACGGGCAAAGCATTTGCAAAACTACACCAACATAAAATTCTTTCTTTTGACATGTCTAACTTAACTGTAATTACCTTGTTGCCTTCGAGCAAACAGTGCTCTAATATCTCCGTGGTCGAGTTTTCTTTTACGCGGGTTTTCATCTGCTGATGCCATGACTAATATATTCTGTACGTAGAAACAACGTTGCAACAACGGAAGTCTTGCACCAAACTGGAATTTCGTCCTTGACAGGAGTCTTTGATAATCTCAAACACGTGCGACCTCAACATGAGACCTGGCACCATATTCGTTCCCAATCTTTGCGCAAGACCTTGAAATCGGGGCTACCAAGCTTCGTGTTTACAAGATGGAGAACAAGTGACACGGAAAGAAGACACGGGGTAATCAAGTGCTCAAAAGAAGCTTTTATTTCAGTTACTTTACTCGTTACAGTGTGACTGATAATCAAGGTAGTCCTGGATTTATTCCAACCTTTACACTGAGACCATATGTTGCAATATCGAATGATTGTACGTGCGTCAACTAAAAACAGTTCGTTGCCCTTTTCCCGAGGGATAAACGGCCAAATCCAGCCGGCGATCACCTCTTTTTCAGCCGGCAAATTTCGCCGGCAGCCGGTGCTTAGCAACAACTCTGTTTACCTGGTAGAAACCATGTGCTATGGCTAATGTTGTTTCCATGTCCACATTTATTGAATAGGGAATCATCTAAGTTTTCATGCTTGTTTACAATATGGCTTAAAAAATCTTTTACTACACAGTGAAATTAGCCAAAAAATGACAATTGTTCTATTTTTAGTTATTTCTCTCCAGGTAATTACAGAAGCAAGGAAAATTATACCTCAAATGAAAGAGAAAGGATAAAGTTACAACCAGAAACAATTTTTGAGCCTACAAGTTGTTCCTAATTTTGCTGCTACATTTTATTATGCCTAACATTTGCAGACATTATCATACAATTAACTACTGAAGTAAGCCAGAGAGCCTTGATGGAATGAAGCAACACTTTATTGACCCCTAGTGTATGTTCCCCATCATGTAAGGACAATATCCTGAAGATTTGGCTGAAAAAGAATGAAAATTGAATATTTTATGATTTTTCTGGTAAACGTACCAAAAAAGGGTGAAATTTGATCCTCTGAGTATAATTTCCTTTTGCCCTCACCCAGGAATTTGTTGCGGTGGAAAGCACTACCTCCCATAAAAGATAAGTGAATAGGTTCCCCAAAAAATACACATATCAACCAACAATCACCAACTCTGATGGATGCTGGCCTTTAAAACTGCATAAATTAGTATAAATTATAAAATCCGGACTAAAATGATGGCACTAATAAAGATCAGGGAATGTGAAATAAGCAAGGCCCGGCTAAAGTAATTAAATTTAGAGCAAATTTGAACAAGTTGCAACTAGCTCAACATAGCACACTTACTTGTGGAACACTGGTTGTAGTGATACAGTCCTCTTAGCACTCCTTGGTTGACACCACATCTGCCTTGAATCAAAACCTAAAAAACAAAAAAAAAAGGGGTGGGGTACCCACCACTCATCCCTATCATCTCTTGAGAGATGTATTATCTCTCAAGAGATGATAGACCCCACACTCAAGACAAAAAGTGCATTAGTATGTGATAACAACAGGCAATATATAAGATGAAGGCAATATATAAGATAAGAACAAGAAAATATAACAATGCTACTGTAATTCTTTTGTTTTCTTTTTGGTTTTTTTGTCAAATAACTCAAGAATACTAACATTATATACAGTTCAACAATATATGCAGTTCTAAGTTATTCTGGGGTTCATCTACTTACCAAACTGTTTTTAAAAATGCCTGGAGTGAAACACTTCAAAACAGTTTCTTTCACGTGTGATGTGCATGTGTAACCCCTGACACTGAGGTGCTCTGCAGGAAGTGTTCACTGGAAAGCGACCCCTTCCCTCCCTCACGCACACCACACACTGTTTCCTTACATCTACAAATAGTGGGCAATGAATAGTATCGAAAGTCATAAATTGCTGAACAGTCTCATTACTAGGGGGAGCATCTGCGGCAGGGAAATCACAGATGTTACGTACAAGCTCCTCCCTGTAGGACGCCAGTGAGTAGCTGGCAGATCGCCTAAGAGCTTGATTTTCAGGGAACTTACGTTGTTGTTCCTTGGAAAGGATGAAGCTATTAACTACAGCCATATCAATTAGATGGAAAAAGTAAGGTTTTCCACCACCTCATGCACTTCCGCTGCACATTGTGGGTGGCAAGGATCTGATCGGATTGATCCACGGCATTCATGTATTGATTATACATGCGGAAAACCTCAGGCTGCGGGACAGAAGGGGCACTCCAGGTACCACCATCCTTTCTCTTTCGGTTCACCTGGTTGGTCTGATTTGCATTGGCAGAGGTAGAAATCATTGACACTACCTTGTTGTCAACCCACTGCAATGCCAACACAGGTGCATCCCTCTTCCAATGCATAGTTCCCTTCGGTTTACCTTTGCCCCACTCCTTGCCTTTCTTCAAACTTGCCGGGAAGTCCCTTCTGCTATCTAAAATAGTACCGGTGAGAAGGGTTCCACGCTCAAACAAGTGTTTGGCAAGGGTCATTGATGTATAAAAATTGTCAACAAATAAATGATACCCCTGGTTGAGATAGTTATGCATAAGGGTCATAACAACGTCATACCCGAGGCCATGCTGACTAATTTCCTGCCCTGCCTGCTTACCATTTAGATATTGAAATCTTGAACATAGGCGTTGGAGCTGTCGGCCAATACCCATAACTTTATGCCCCACTTAGTGGGCTTATCTTTTATGTACTGACAGATGCCTGACCTGTGTTGGGACTTCACCATGCGCTCATCAATGGCGACATGTTGCCTCGGCTGGTGCAAGAGCTGGCATTTTGACTTAAAATACTGTACAAGAGCCTCTACTTTTCTTAACTTATTACCAGTAGGCTCGTTTAGGGGGTCCACGATGTGCAGGAAAGCCATAAGGGCTTGAAACCGCACCCTGGGCATGATTGATTGAGCCCAGAGGCCGTGGTACAGAGTAGCCGTGCTCCAATATTTACTAGCATCCCCCACTACTTTAACTAGCCCAAAATAGATAAGGAGAGCCATGAGCCTTCGGATTTCATCTGATTTTGTTGCCTCCCAGCTGCCATCTGGAAGTGTGTAACTTCTATATTCACCGGTAGCGATACGGATGTCAGCATAGGTGTTGGTATGCATAACTATACTATCAACCATTTCCCTGGTGAAGAACAGCTGGAAAGATTCTATAGCATTTACCATGCTGTTCCTGAGGAGTGGACCCTCAAGGTGAATGCCAGGTGGTCGAGCAGGGGTGAACTGGGGGTGGGGATATTGAGGGGGATTACCGAAGTCTGGGTCATCATATGAGGAGAAAGGCACTGCAGTAGGTGCAGCTGCTGGGGCCGCAGGAGCACAAACTGCAGGGCCTTTTCCCTGCTTGCCACCTCTACCTCTCCCTTTTCCTATCCTGGGGACTGCGGGTGATGCTGCGCGTGGTATGGTGCGATGTGCAGCACTAGTTGTTGCACGGGTGGAATAAAATGTCCCCACAGATACAGAAGAGGGCCCTGCAACACAGCTCTGTGCAGTGGTGGCCACTACAGGGGACATTATCTGACTTACAGAGGCCACCAACTGCCGAGCAGATGTTGAAGAAGTTGTAGTAGAGATGGAAACTACATTAGTCACTACACTAGTTGAAACACTTATCGTTGGAGTTGATTGGTCGCCAATACTCTCGTCATCACTGAAAAGAAGAACGTTACACGTTGCGAATTTGAAACAAATAAATCACAAAAGAATTTGTGGGTTGAAATAAGTTAGAGCAAAAATATCATACGAATTTGTTTCACAAATGAAACCAAAATAAATCACAAAAGAATACGTGGGTTGAAATAAGTTATAGCAGAAACATCAGACGAACTTTATAACAAATCTAACCCTGTAAAATCATAGGAATTTTATAATCCCATAAAATATGCGACGGTTGAAGTTTCAGCAAAAACAAAAATATCACATTTCAATAACGATCACAAAAAGTGCTAAATTTAAAACCAAGGCTTCACATCTAAACGCACGAAACGCAATTTCATTCATATTAGACTGGAAACGACGATGCGTGCATGTGAATAGAACAAACAATCGGCTGTTTGTCTCCCGCTAGCATCGAACTACCATTACAACTTCATGCCGATTTAAGTGTGTACCCCAAATTTTGGGGTCTTTAAGTATTCATCTATTCAAGCTATTGTTCTTTCTCATTACTCATTCATAACGATTACTTGCCGAACATGTGGCATTTTGCCGAAGACGGCAATCTCTTTGATGTAGGTGAGATGTTTTTCTTTTGTTTTTGGGGAGAAAGAAGTCCTTTGAGACCAGGGCACTGTGCTGCTTGATTGATTTCATAATTTTTGTGTATCACACTTCTGGAAAAGAGCGGTCAGACTGCTTGTGTAGACGGCTGAATGGGCCACTTCAACAGAGGAACAAAGTAAATAAATGACTCGAATGTCGGAATAACCACAGTTGCAACGCGTACCTAATTACGCGCAACACGGCTTGATCGGCAATAAAGTATTTTTTTCTGATGCCGGAAACTTGCGAGCTCTAGTAAATGAAAACGAACTGTTCGCTGAACGGATATTTGGGAAATTTACGATTTTACTTTTCTTACTTTACAATCACGCTTATTTAATCCCTCCCACTTGATAGAAACTCGACAAGTCGATTTTCTCTGAGATAAGTTATGACTTTAAGACAAGCTATTAAACAAACGATAAGACATGTGATACATTTCATTCAAATTGGCATAGGGCTTTAGCATTGAGCTTCCTACTCTATCTGCCGTTCTTCTTCCAGCTTCTTTCGACTTTCTCCGCTTGATTCGATCATAGCGCGTGTATTTTCTTCTTTCGTGACAATTGCCTCGTGACGCTGCGCAAACTAGATGCTGCACTATTGGTCAGTTTTACATGGTTGACATGACAACCTTCTCTATGTCACGACACGACAGGTGAGTGAGACAATTACAACAACTGAAATTTAAAAAGCCGTAGCTACTAAGAAAACTGTTGTTGGATGAAATCGTCAGTAAAATAGTGTCAAGAAGTGTAAGGGATAAGCGGATGTTTGGAGATCAAGCGATGGAGGACTCTCCCAGCCAAAGACCGTGGCCTGAGAACTTTAAACCGACCATGATACGCGGTAACAAGTACTTTAGAATAGAAGAATCTCTTCTCCTCGTTTTGGGAGTGAAAATTCATGTAAAGAAGAAGGGATATAAAGATCTTGATAAACTTCTAGAAAGACACGGTAAGACGAGTTCATGTTTTTGTTTAAATCTGTAAGCAATGATCTAAATAACCAAGACTATCGCAATCAAACAAACGACGCAGAAAATTGATAATGAGTAAGCTTATTCAGTTTCTTAGTTGAGGTTGTCAGCTTTAATATCGATCAAGGCCTTTGTTTTCTGACGGAAAGATGTGATTCATATCTTATTTTCAAACATGGACACACTGCCACTTCCTTTAAGCTCTGACAAATACGAAGGCATTATGACTCATGTCTTGATCAAGATTTCTTTTAAGTGTTCAGAAGCCTCCTTCCCCTTTCATTGATTGTGAAACAAAAGTGATGCTTGTCAAAATGAAATATTATTCTCTTTCAATGTTAACCTTATATTTGATAATTTTGACTTATGTGTTACATGATAAATGATGACAGCCATAAAAGTGCACTGGGCAGTGGTTACACAATTCAGTTAACTGAATGTGTCTGAACTGGTACGAGAATAATGAAAATGAGAAAAAGTAACAAACAAGCATGTGGTCTTCTTTAAGATTATCGTTAAATTAACCTAAAGAAGCACTAAACCCCAGTAACCTTTCTATGGGCTGTATGTCTGGTGCAAGGGTTATCAACTGTGTCAACTGTGAGTTTTGGCAATATGAAAGCTTTAAAAAATGAACCATAATGAATGAGTTTTACACTGCCTTATGAAATACATGAAAAAATTATTTATTCTACGATTCTGACTGGCTGGGAGCAGTGCAGTTCAAGTATAACACCAGTGCAAAAAGTGTAACACCAGTGCAAATTAAAATTTTTTCGGAATCTGAAAAGAAAGATCTTCTAGTACTTCCTACATACAAATTCTTTCATGTCTATATTATTAACAAATAATCATACGGTTTTTCTCGTTCAATTTGGAATTGATTGGCACTTGTGAGTGCTTAAAAAAGATGAAATTGTACTTGCCAAAGCTAAACCTTGAGGACGAAGTAAAATTAATCATGCAGTAGTCAAGAACAACATCTTAAGGTTTGGTTCCTGAAGAACATCTTCATTTCACATCTATATAATTTTTAAAATTTTAGAAAATTTCCTGGTGGGATTTTGGTACCAGTCACGTATGGTTGGCTGTACCAGATTTTATTTCTTTCTCTGGGCACTTTGGGTTTTGGCACCTGGTTGTAAGAACTGCCATGGTTCTTGCTTCACGACTTTCAATTGGGGGCTTGCCGGCCTTGCGGGAATGGCAGAACTGAAAAAGAAGGAGTAGCTTGGAAAAAAACACAACGTGTTTGGATTCAGTTCCAGATTATCATCTTGTAACCTGCAAAAAAAAAATGGAAAAATTAAAAAATGAAAGAAAATAAATCATTAAAATTATTTTGTTCAATCGTCTTTTCTCGATAAAGGCATGAACTCTTATGCAGTACATGTAAGTTTTTAACCTATACTCTAATTCATGCTATTATTTATGACTTTGGACGTTTAGCAGAGGAACTTTCTTCGCCATCAGTTTCTGTCTCCGTCTCTGTGTCTGAGTGATAGTTTTTATCCTCCGCAACAGTTTCATTATAGCCTGATTCATCATCAACTGCGTCATCATTCTTAAGAGCATTCTCAGTAGCATTCCCCCATCACATCACTTTCATTTAACCGGTCACAATGAATACCTTCATCTGATATGACAATAACCCTAAATAAAGTGTGAAGGGGAATGTTGTGGCAAACAAATACATTTTCAAAGTACAAATGAACATACCGGTGGAAACTTTGGCTGGCTGCTTGGTCAGAGCATCATACTTCTCTTTCAGAGCTAAGTATTTGTTGCCCCCACATTCGGATGTCTGCTTTCAACCTTGTGCATCCAACAGAAACCCTGCTTTGGCTTGATGCATCATGGGACAGCACAATCAATTCTTCATCACCTTCCACATACATGGTATCGACGTCCCTAGTGGCTTCAAATCGCACCAAATCGCTATCGTCAGCTTGACTCTCGCCCATTACACTCTGTTGACCACTTGTTGGTACAGGTAAGCTCATGTTTGTTTCAACACCCATTGCTGCCAGCATAATCTGAAGCACTGCAAAACAAAAATTAAGCAAGTTAATGTGGAAATAGTACAAGACTTAACATGGAAGTGTGTGGAGAATGTGGCCAAAAACCAAGGTCGGATTTGCGGCATCTCCCATTATTATGATCAATGAAACACAATAGGCTTATCTGACGACGACTTCAATCAGAAAACTCTTCTTGTTCAAATGACTTTGGTGAAATCTCGATACAGGAACAATACCGATTTCATCCTTGACCAAATGGAGGAAGGCACCATTGCCTCCAAAACCTGTCAAGGGCTATCATCTCTTCTGGAATAAGTGTTGTTTGTAGGACGACGACCCTTTTCCAAACCATTGGCAGCATATTCTTGACTGTTACAGAAAGATGGTCGTTTACCAAGTCATGAAATTACTTTAAAGAAGTGGACTTAAATAATAGCTTAACAGATGTCAAAGCCCACTGCTGATCAGTTATCCTTCTCAATCAAACTTTAAATTGAGGCTGCACATGCTGTATTTAATTAAATTCCCCACTAAATTAATGTGGATTAAAAGCTGTTTTTTCAAGCTGATCTGATGAAGTGAAATTATTACACTCGTTATGCTTCGGGGAAAAATGGTTCTCCAATAATTGACTGGACCCTGGCTCGTGTAGTCTTCAGTCTTTTATTATTCGATCTATGAGTAACAGTAGATAATTCTTATTGAATCTATGACCAACGATTAATGAAAACTGTATGCGGAAAACCTAAATTTACAATACTAGAAATACAATCGTTTCAAACATATGGGTTAATTCTGTGGTTTTATCCAGTAAGATATTCTAGTTACATGAAAAACAGATCAGAAAAAAACAGGTCAGCAGAACAGGGCAAGATCACAGGTTAGCAAGGTAAAACCAATTGCTTTCTCAACGTGTGTATATGGAATAAAAGTGTCATGAACTCAAAGCTCAACTTTTATAGTTGCTGTGCAATTGACTGTCAATCATAAGTTAATCACTAATTAAATCAAAGGTCAATAAAGGAATTAATAATGTAAACATTAACTTCACTTAGTCAGTGAAACATTCTCCGCCCCAATAAGGGTGTTGACCTTATCCTAAGTACAGATCTCTGTAGTCGTCACCTTCAGCAAGTAATCTTGTTTACCAGTCGGCTAAATTCTCCTCTTGAGGTATTGACTGTTACAGTTCGCACTCGACCGTCAGGTCCTGGGTACACTTCCAAGACTCTTCCAATGGACCATTTACCTCAAACAGTGTTGGAATCTGCTACTATAACAATATCATCAGGTCTCATGTTCTGTTCCACTTACCATTGCGTCCTTGGTATGAGTGATGGGAAAACGTCTCTGCTCCAGCGTTTCCAAAAGGAATCAATGATTTTTTGCTCAAACTCTACTCGATAACGAGGGTTTTTTGTTTCCTTGAAAGGTCCTTGTCTAACTTCTGAAGATGCACGTCCCCGAAGTATATCATTTCAGCACATGTAATGTCCATCATCAAGGTCGTTTGGGATCCTGCCGATGGGTCACTGGTTTACTACTAGATTAGCCACTTCCAATAGGACTGTGTACATCTCAAATGGTGGTAGTAACTAACTACCAACAGCTTTCTTTAGGGCACTCTTGCAGGTTTTTACTAGTGATTCGGCACAACTATCTCGATACTGGGCAGCTGGCGTAATAAACTTCCATTGCATTCCCTTTTCTCCACATACGTCTTGAACTTCGTCTTTGTTAATACCATTCACCATCTGGCACAGCTCCTTCTCAGCACCAAAAAACTGTGAACCATTGTCATTCGTTGTGACTGCAGCTCAACCTTGTATGGCCAAGAATTTTCGCACGACCTGAAGAAAGACCAGCATTGTACAGTCCACTGCCATCTCCAAATGGACGGCTGTTATGTTGAGACATGTAAATAACACTCTGTAATGCTTGACAGTTTTATTTCTCGAGATCTTGGAGTTAAAGGGTCCAAAATATTTGCATGCGGTGATGTCAAACAGTGGGGGAAACGGAGTTTAGCAAAGAGCAGGTAGGTTTGCCATTAATTGCATCTCAGTCCTGTGCGCTATCTTGCAACAGAAGCCACATTTGAACTTCACTTCTTTGCTTAATTTGGTTCCTGTCAGGATCCAGAACTTTCTTCGTATCTTGCCTGTTGTAGCTGCTGCACTGTTATGTCCATACTGATAGGCGTACCTCCTAATCAACAATGAGATCCTTGGGAGTCACTTGGGAGAAGGGCGGGGTTTGTGGTGTTGTAAGAGACGATGGCTTCGTCTACGAAGCGGGCTGAGTGACTTGATTTCTCCCTTTCCCTTGCGTTCATGCAAATCCTTTTAAGCTTCCTTACTCTAGAATCTCTCTGCGCTTTCCAGTTCTTCAGGTGTAAGTGGGTGGTTTCTTCCTTCCAGAGCAGGCTTTCGTAAGCTTAAATTCTTGACTAGCCTTTGTATGCGACCAGTTACTCATATCAACTTCCTCCGGCTTACTTTCTACATAAGGGCATTCAAGTGTAGATTTTATTATAGATTGTAGATGTTCATGAGATGTTAAAATTAGTATTTTAGGCCTTCACAGATGAAGAGCCACATCCTTTTATGTGGATATACTGTGAATAAACCGTTATTATTATTATTATTATTATTATTATTGCGCTGTCAGTGAAAAACTTGATGGATTGGGATTATATCCTGAACTCCAACTGTACAGTCTTGGCTAAGCGGGATGCAAAGACTGCGGCTTGTAATTCTAATTGCAGTATACTTACTTGTTTTAAGGGTGCAACTCCTGACTTCCCAGCAACCAACCTAACCTGGTACTTGTCGTAATTTGTTCTTTGGCGGATGTAGGTGCAAGCGCCAATGGTCTCTTGGGACGCATCTGAGAAAATGCCAGCATTGGTGGCTCGTTTGCCTTTGCACAGCATAAACTTCTTTTAAATGTAATCTTGTTTTGCTTTCCGGTTTCTGGCTCTCCGGGCCATACTTAAAAAACCATGCTATAGCTCTCCAGGCTGCTGGCTCTCCAGGCCATGCTAAAATGTACGACATTATACAAACGTTATAGGCACTGACTGATTTGCGGTACCGCTGGTCGCACTCGCTCACTGCAGTTTGCAACATAGACATAAAACAACAACAAACTAGAGAAACAAATAAAATAAATTTTCCTCAATAAAAGGGGCAAACAGACAAATGGTCCCAAAGTAAAAGAAAAGAACAAAATATGGAAAAAGGCGATCCCAATTAAAAGAACCTGCCCCATGAGGGTTAAAGTTGTAAAATAGCGAACTAGTAGCAAAATAAGACTAACGAAGCAGAAAATAAAACACAAGGAATTCGTACCACACCCAACCAAGCCGTAAAACGGCAATAAAAAGTAGAAAACCGAACAAGAAGAACCGAAGGAAGCGAAAAGCTACTTATGCCGAGTGAAAGCCCGCATAAAACACCTAGGCCGAAAATGGCAAGCAGTAAAAACGGCAAGACATAAAAACAAGCAAAACCACAAAAACGTGGAACTACACCCTATTTGCTGAAACCTAAACACTAAGGAAGATTTATAACAGAAGTGAAAATTTATTTCTTGTTCGACCCTGGAGGCCGGAGCAACTACAGCAGGTTCAGGAGCATGTGCAACTAAAGGCGCAGGTACAGGAGCTGGTGGCAGAGATAAAGCAGGTTCAGCGTCGGCCATGCTATAGTGGGCTGGTGGCAGTCAAAATGAAGCACAACTTTTACCGTGGCTTCACCGAACTCGGTTGAACTGACCACGAGGTGACTGAAATTGTGATACCGGTATTTGAAGCGAAGGCTACAATGCACCATGTACAGAATGCTGGAATTTGAAGAACTTAAGCCTTTCCCGGCAATGGGCTAATTATATATGCAGTGAGAATAGTTATAGTAATTGAAATGCAAATTATGATACAAAGAAAGTATTAAAATTTGAAATTTAATTCAAAATTCGGGAAAAAGTGGCCTTGAAATAAGTAGGGGTAAATTTTAATTAAAAGGAAATTGTTTTTTTAGTGCTAACTGAATTGAAGAATTGCAAGGAGATTTCTTGATTTTTGGATCATTTTAGTCCATTAAGGTAAGATATCAATATTGCTGTAGAAGAAGTCAATCTGGCGTTTTCGTTTGTCCCATTTAGCTGGTTCAGCCCTGTTTAGAGAGGAGAGAATCCATTCCTATATAACATGAGGCGAGCAACCGTTTCCAAAGTCTCCAATGGGTTTCTTCCAGAACACAGATAATGTATCTTTGGGCCAATTCGTACTTGGGTAGAAAACATTTCCGTTCAGTAGGTGATATAACTCGGGTGTTTTTTCTATAATGTCTTTTTTGGATAGATGTCGAAGGTCCATGATAGGGGAATTCTGAATCCAAATGTGATAATTAAAGTGTTATAAGAAATAACTTAGCATTTTCG
>NC_090889.1:6689205-6691705 GCF_036669925.1 Montipora capricornis
TCCAAAATAGCAAACCAGGAATTCAACGCGTTGTCGCATACGGAGTTAACGAAGTTGCAGAATTTTTCATTGTTTTTCCGGAGGATTGGGGGCCGCCTCGGCGTAATTTGAACTTTTGGATTTTTCGCAAAAAGCAAAGCGCGATGGAACTTTTTATTTCCATTTTTGAAAATAGTTCACCAAATGGGTCTTTTAGGTAGAATAAAATAAATTGTGAAATTCTTAAGCCATCAGAACCAGGCATTTTGTTCCTATTAGAGAGGCGAAGGGCCTCGGACGCCTTGTTCAAAGAAAGAAGACCCTCGCATGATTCGCGCTCAGCTTCCGATAACCGGCGGGTAACGTGCTCAAACAAATGGGATTGGGCTACAGGGTCAATTGGCTCTTCAGAAAATAGGGAAGAATAAAAACGCTCGTGAGCTTGAATCATGTCAGGGAGGGAAAAAACCTCTTGCCCCTCAGAATCAAAGACAGAGGAGACGGAGCCTTTCTCGTGTCTCTCATTTTCAAGACCGAGAAAGAAACCAGAGGGAGACTCCCCCTCCTCTGCCCACTTAACCCTGCTGCGAATCTTAGAACCCTCGAGCTCGGAATCTAAAAGCGACCGCAGAGCAGCCTCTGAAGTCAGAATTTCAGGACTAGCAGAAACATCGCCTGAAGCCAAACGATTCTTCAGGGCAATTAAGCGATTGGTTAGAAAAACCTTCTGGGACGAGAGTAAACGGTGTTTACGACGAGAAAAGGCGATCGTTGTGAGCTTAATGTCAGACTTTAAACACTCCCAAAAATCGCGCTGAGAAGCAAAGCAATGCCGAAAGGCCAGAAACTGCTCAATTAAATCCGAAATCTCTAAACAAAAGGATTCGTCATCGAGGAGAGAATTGTTAAACTTCCAAACTCCCGGGCCTCGCAGGGGAAGAGCCGCAATATCATAGTCTAAAATAACAAAGTCATGATCTGAGAAAACGCATGGGAGAATATCGCACCTAGTGACTTGATTACACTGAAACCGAGGGACCAAAAAGGTATCCAGTCTGCTGGCAATTGAATGGTCTGGGCTGAACCAGGTGAACTGCCTGTCTCGGGGATGCAAAAGACGCCAAGCGTCACGGAGGTTACAGGGAGATTTTAGGTCCGAGAAGCCGGAGTCGAGGGAAACCGACCTACCCAATTTGTCAAGCGCCGAGTCAAAACAATTCATATCCCCCCCGATCAGGAGCCGGGAGTTTGAAAGAAAAAAGGACGGGACCGACTGAAAGAAAATCTTTCTCTCAGCCGGAATCGTCGGCACATAAAGGTTAACTAGATTAAGATTGAAATCGTCAAACTTAACAAGTCAGCTGAGAATGCGCCCACTTTGATCCTTCTGCCAAACAGAAACATTATTACGAAAAACATCAGAACATAAGATAGCTACCCCCCCTCTCCTCCCGACAGCAGGGGCCCAGAAGCTGGGGCCCGGCCACGAAGAGGAGAAGGAGCGCAGAACAGCGTCATTCGAAATCATAGTTTCTTGAATGAAACAAAAGTCTAGGCGTGAAGCACGAAAGAAATCAGAGACCAGCGAAAACTTACGTTGACTTAAACCCCTAACATTAATCGTAGTGTACTTTAAGAAGGTTAAACTAAGTGGGCGCATCCTCACTTACTACAGACAGACGAGACGACTTGCCCAAACCAGCGCGTCGGGAGGAGCCATGTCGAGATCTCTTCCTTCGGCGAGAGGGCCGCTCAGACACAGGAGACATATTATCAGGCACAGCGTCGGAATCCATCAGGCTCTGAGTCAGGCTCAGAGTCGTCACTCTCAACACTCGTATCGGTCAGGGAAGAAACAGGACTTGAATATCAGGGGAATCGTTGATGAGGCCTTGAGAAGTTAAAAGGCCAGGCGCAGGCTCAGAAGAAATGGCCGAGGCCAAGGGCTGGTCAAATTCAGCTTCCAGGGAATCGTCCTCAGACCTTGCCGAATCTTCCTCTGCATTCTCTCCTGGGGGGCTATCAAGATCCACGTCACCTGAATCAGCATTCTCAGCATCTAGAGTACAGGGGGGGGACATCCACGGGAGGAGGGTCAGCAGCAGGCTGGCTCGGGGGCTCAGCATCAACGGCATCACGATGCGAAAGCGGGCGGCGATACCAAGAGTGGTGGCAGTCAATGGCCATGTGGCCAGGTTCTTTACAAATACAGCATCGAACCCCAGCAGGTCAATCACGGGCATGATGGCCAATTACTTCTCAGTTAAAGCAGAGCATCTGACGACACTCTTGGGCCAAATGACCTGGCTCGTTGCATCTTCTACAGGTCTTCACTTGGCCTTCGTACTGTACACGGAGAAGGTACTTACCAAAACGAAGGTGCGACGGGATGGGGTCATCGATACACATGCAAAGAGTACGGATACCATTCTGGACCTGGGGGAAGCCCTGGACGGAGGAGCGACGCTGGGAGTAAACAGTGTCATACTTCGACGGACGGAAGGTCAAAGCCGAGTCAGGT
>NC_090889.1:6701705-6706705 GCF_036669925.1 Montipora capricornis
GAATTTAACTGATGAGTGGCCCAACTCCTTGTTGGTCTACGAAACAGACCTGTATTAAAGTCCATATGAAACTATATTGAGTAGAAAAACATTGTTATTACCGCTCCATTATTGTTGAGCACTATTCCGGATTTATCAGTGTGGAACTCACCTGAAGTTATATGAAGCTCCTAATTTGTCGAGCACTGTGCTACTGAATGTCCAAACATGGAACGTGTGTCGTTCAACTACTCAACCAAGAACATCCCTGTCGCATCGAAGAAAGAATACATCTGGCAGCTTATCGACAAGACCGAGCAGTTTCTGTGCAGAATGAGATGGAAGGCTCAACACTTTTTGAACCTAAATTTAAACCCAAACCAACAACCAGAGAAAGAAACTTTCGGCTTTAAAACAAGAAACAAGCCCCCTGTCATTAAGGAGTTAAAGGCGTTTGAGGATGGCATGATGAAGATCATCCAAAAGGTCAAATTCAAGAATATTGAATGTCAGTTCCAAAAGGACCTCAGTAAAGACATCAAATCAATTAAAAGGGACAACCGCCTATTTGTAAAGGCCGATAAATCCACGAACTTTTACAAATTGGAAGCCACCAAGTACAATCAGCTCCTGCATGACAATATCACAAAGACCTACAAAAAGGCAGAGTATAACCTATTAAACAGAATTGATGTGTAAGCGAAAACAATCACCGAGAAACTCCGTATTGACGACCGTGTTGAAACGACTGCTACAAAAGAAGCTTTTATCACCCTTAAAGACCACAAGGACAATTTTGAGAATAAACCAACGTGCAGATTAATTAACCCGTCAAAACAGGAGATCGGAAAGATTAGCAAAAAAATCCTCGACAGCATCAACAAGAAACTGCTGAACGCCACGCGAGTAAACCAGTGGAAAAACACCTCCTCTGTGCTGCAATGGTTCAAACAGTTGCCTAACAAACAGAGGTGTGCTTTCATAACCTTCGATGTAGTGGAATTCTACCCTTCCATATCAGAGACACTACTCCAGAGTGCCCTTGACTTCGCAGCCAATCATGTGACCATTTCAGATGATGATCGTCACATAATCTTACAAGCTAAACAATCCCTTCTTTTCAACAACGGAAACCCTTGGCAGAAGAGAAACACCGGCACGCTCTTCGATGTCACCATGGGTAGTTATGATGGAGCTGAAACGTGCGAATTAGTAGGGATCTACATGCTCTCGCAGCTTAAAGCAATTTCTCACGGCATGGAAATTGGGCTTTACAGAGATGACGGCTTAGCAGTAATCGAGCAAACCCCACAAAAAATCGAAAAAATCAAAAAAGAAATATGCAAAGTGTTCGCCAAAAACAACCTACGCATTACTGTTGAGGCCAACAAAAAGGTTGTAAATTTCCTTGACGTAACATTAGACTTAACCACTGAGAAGTACAAGCCATATTCGAAGCCTGCAACTACTCCGCTCTATGTCCACAGCAAATCTAACCATCCCCCTTGCATAATAAAGAACATCCCTGAAGCAATTAACAAAAGATTATCTGAAATCTCATCAGACGAGGAAGCCTTCAAAGAGGCAGCACCGCCCTACCAAGAAGCGTTGCAGAAAAGCGGTTATTCACACACCCTCAAATTCACCCCACCAGAGCAGTCACCAGAATCCACCACTCACAAGAGAAAGAGGCAAAGAAACATAATTTGGTTCAACCCACCATTTAGTAAAAATGTTCAAACCAATATAGGAAGAGAATTTCGAAATTTGATCGAGAGGTGCTTCCCACCGAGCCATAAATTAAGAAAACTGTTTAACAAAAACAATCTTAAGCTAAGTTATAGTTGTTCACCAAACATAAAACAGATCATCGATGGACACAACAAAACCATCCTAAGCCAGAACATGTCACCTCCACAACAAACACCCACCAAACTCTGCAACTGCAGAGCATCAGACAAATGCCCTTTGAAAGGACAATGCTTAGTCAAGGAAGTAGTGTATCAAGCCACCATCACGACTCCCGAAAGCACAGAGACGTACGTCGGCCTCACCGCCACTGAGTTCAAGACGAGATGGCGAAACCACCAAATGTCATTCAAAAACGAAAGCAAAAAGAATGACACCGAACTGAGCAAACATCTATGGCAGCTAAAAGATCAAAAGAAAGACTTCGCAATCTCCTGGAAAATTCTAGCCAAGGCCAAATCTTATAGCAACCTTACAAAACGATGTAATCTATGTAGTACCGAGAAATTCTATATTGTATATAAACCGGACATGGCAACGCTCAACAAACGTAATGAACTCGTATCGACTTGCAGGCACAAGCGAAATTTTATCCTTAGGTTCAATCGCATCCTCAACAACCAATCATAAATTTACAAATGCTTTTTTACTATTGTTTTTCAAGTTTGAATCTTGTAACGATCACGCTACTGATGTATATAAACCCCAGCGATGCTATAGTGTACATGGAATTTAACTGATGAGTGGCCCAACTCCTTGTTGGTCTACGAAACAGACCTGTATTAAAGTCCATATGAAACTATATTGAGTAGAAAAACATTGTTATTACCGCTCCATTATTGTTGAGCACTATTCCGGATTTATCAGTGTGGAACTCACCTGAAGTTATATATATATATATATATCTGACTGATTTTTGAAGAAGGTGGCTGCTTAAATTTTCGGTTGAATACGGGCTTTGCCCGTATTCAACCTCTTGGCGTGGTCTTTGAACCAGGAGGGGCTCCGTCAACACATGCCTGTGCAAACTCTAGAGTGTCTAAGCTATGATTTAAATGTTAGTTTGCACCTATAAGAGCAAGGCAAAGTTAGTTTAGGGGGGGTTGATTATACCCTGAGTTAGAGTTTGTGCCTTGGTTTAAATCAAATAACTTGTCAGTATTTCTGTGACACTACTTGGCAGAAATTGATCGCCTATGACTTAGGAATGACCAAGAAGCTAATTCTCTTATATAGGACTTGATCAAAATTTAAGTCAGGAAGTCAGGAAATGTCTTACCTTGACCTCTCAGGTGCCACAGGGATCCCCATGCAAGGACCAGTAAAATAATAATTAGACACGTGTAAACTCGAGAAGTTGCATTGTCCAGGAGGGGGTAAGGTTTGATCCTAGCTGCAATCATAGCTGTCAGTAGAGAGAACTTTGCTGTGCATCTGAAGGTGCTAAGTTACAGCATCAATGGGTAGCTTTTTGTAAATCCAGTCAGAAATTAGCATGGAATGAAAACGAATTCAATGCTATGGCCAATGGGAGGCTCAGCCTGAATGGCCGATTTTGCTGTGACATGAATACAACTGAGTTCTTGAAAATGGTTACCGTCACTTGCTACTACCTGTCTACACGTTTGACAAAACATGTTCTGTCTGTGAATCAAAATTCAACTTTTTGACACTCAAACGTCAAAGTTTACCCGCCCACTTGGGAACGTTTTGGCGCCATTTACGCAAATGATCGTAGCTGATTTATTTGCCGTTTGGCAAGACATGGCGTTCACATTAAATAAACTAGGTAGGAATTTCAAGCAAGGTGTTCAAAACTGCAAAGGACAAAATGCCCGTAAGTGTTGCTGACTTTGCTTTCTGTGAAGTGTTTGCGGAGTGGCGCCAAAACGTTCCAAAGTGGGCGAGTAAACTTTGAAATTTGATCGTGAAAACTTTGAATTTTGACTGGCCGGCAGAACATGTTTTTGTCAAGCGCGTGGACAGGTAGTTGCAAGCGACTGTTAAAAGTGTTTTTAGGGTTTCTCCTTTTTGCTTCTTTTACATTTTTTCCTGTTATATTTGTCGTTATTTTTCTTTTTCTCCACCGTCTTTTTTCATGACTCGTGTTGTGCAGGTTATGCATGTTGAAAAAAGGAACAAATGTATACTTGGCAGAAAGGCTTAATTTGTGGAGCCAAGGAAGGGTTTTGTATGTGTAAGGACTTTAACACATGTTAGCACCATTTAAGCTGCCATTAGCAGTTTTTATTAACCATCAATTAAAATCTTTTAGTCTTCTTCAGGGAGAGTTTGGCTGTTGGAATAAAACTGGCATTGTTCATCGTTGTAGTTCCAGAGCAGCTCCGTGGTCTGGGCAATATCGTGCAATGCGACGAGGAATACTCTAGGGTTATTAGAGTGCTTATTTATGATGAAGGGCTTAACATTGGCGTGGTTGAGCGAATGATTCATGGTTGAACCCCATGTCAAGGAGCTTCTCGGGTTGCCTTCATATGGATCAATTCTGCAAGGAAATGGAATTGTCTTTTTAGAGGCGGAATATTTAAAAGGTAATTTCACCATTTAGTGTGTAAAATTGACAGTACACCTCAGGCACTCTTTCTACTAAAGCGGGTAATAGTGCGTTTTTCCTCCAGTGACAATATCGTAGTGCCGGTGTATTTCTGTGAATATGACAAGTAGTTGTCAAATATGAAAAAAGAGTGGGTGGCGATCATGAATGTTTGAAGCGTATGAAAGTTGTAAAGTCAACCAAGATTAGCGTGCTCTGTACAGGGAAGTTATTCAAAACACTTAATTTTAGTTGAAAGCGACAGAAAAATACATTTGTCCTTGCTTGATTGGCACATGATATATCAACTTGTATTGCACTTTAATTTGTTCATTTCATTCTCCACAACGTTTGTGCTTTACCAGAAAAAGTGTAATTTATGTGTGCTTTTAAAGCCTATCCTTTTTTTCTTTTCACTAGGCATTGCAGCAGCCATTTTGGTGTCCTCCAGAAAGAGATGGTGGTGGCCACCCATTGAATCAATGGCTCACTTAACCGTCTGTTTGTTTTCTGGACAAAGGGGCGGCGCTATTCATTATGATAATTGTAGACAGAGGACAATGAGCCTAATGTTGATAATAAGGCGGCAAAAATGAACGTGCCTACATTTCATCCAATACGACCGTGAGTCAAAGACATTATGTGTTTAAGAAAACTCACGCAATTTGTAGTGCCCCACTCTCGATGACCATTAGGGTGCAAGGCCTGTACAATGCTT
>NC_090889.1:6714205-6719205 GCF_036669925.1 Montipora capricornis
AGAACTTTGCTGTGCATCTGAAGGTGCTAAGTTACAGCATCAATGGGTAGCTTTTTGTAAATCCAGTCAGATATATATATATATAAATATAAAGTGTGAAACTTGATTTTCGTAGTATATATGGAAGAAAAAGACAAATAAACTACAAGTTCATCCCTACAAGCCTGTTTCGTGGTCGCCCACTCATCAGGGGATTATATATATATATATATAACTGCAGACAGTACTGTTTCGGCCTTCTGGGCCTCATCAGTGCAGTGCTGATGTCTAGGATGGAGGTTAAGCTATAAAGCCACCCCAGATGTCCCACGCATGTGGTACATCCAAGTTATGCCAGAGTGCTCAAACTAGCGAGCTAGTGAGCATGCGCAATTGCTAGCGGCAATGACTCATCCTAGTAGAGTGCTCAATTTGAACATGAAAGCAAAAGCTTTGTAATGCCAAAGAGCTATATCTAACTGCAGACAGTACTGTTTCGGCCTTCTGGGCCTCATCAGTGCAGTGCTGACGTCTAGGATGGAGGTTAAGCTATAAAGCCACCCCAGATGTCCCACGCATGTGGTACATCCAAGTCATGCCAGAGTGCTCAAACTAGCGAGCTAGTGAGCATGCGCAATTGCTAGCGGCAATGACTCATCCTAGTAGAGTGCTCAATTTGAACATGAAAGCAAAAGCTTTGTAATGCCAAAGAGCTATATCTAACTGCAGACAGTACTGTTTCGGCCTTCTGGGCCTCATCAGTGCAGTGCTGATGTCTAGGATGGAGGTTAAGCTATAAAGCCACCCCAGATGTCCCACGCATGTGGTACATCCAAGTCATGCCAGAGTGCTCAAACTAGCGAGCTAGTGAGCATGCGCAATTGCTAGCGGCAATGACTCATCCTAGTAGAGTGCTCAATTTGAACATGAAAGCAAAAGCTTTGTAATGCCAAAGAGCTATATCTAACTGCAGACAGTACTGTTTCGGCCTTCTGGGCCTCATCAGTGCAGTGCTGATGTCTAGGATGGAGGTTAAGCTATAAAGCCACCCCAGATGTCCCACGCATGTGGTACATCCAAGTCATGCCAGAGTGCTCAAACTAGCGAGCTAGTGAGCATGCACTGCTTTTATATATATATATGTATATATATATATATATATATATATATATATATATATATATATATATATAAAAGCAGTGTACGGTTGGTTGACCTAACGATGAACTCCCAGTAAGAGGATCCACAGGATACAATGTCTCGACGCAAATTTGTAGTTAAGTGTACGTAAGGGAAAGCGACGAAGAGACAAACTCTTGACTGTTCTGGGCGAAGTTTACTACGACGTTTCGGCCGTTCGGCCTTCTTCAGGTTAAAAATTAAAAACTAAAAAACTATTATCCACTATAATAACTCTGAACATGCAATTTCACAAATCAACTTCATCATTATCGAACAAATTAGGTCTTTTGAAAATTCTTTGCATCTTGAACAATTGTTACTCACTAGGGAGGCCTATTGGACTGCGCAATTATTTACCCTTAATCCTCATGGTCTTAATAAAAGGCGGGAATCTAGATCGAAACACCGCATTAATTACTACAATTGAGTAGTTGTGAGTTGACATTTTCCCAATACGATGCATTTTTATCGATATGTCACCTATAGTTCTTTATTTGTTTTTGATTGTTAAATCTATGTCACCTTGGAGTTTAGACCTTTGTTATAGTTCTTTATTTGTCTTTGATTGTCAAATCCATGTCACCTTGTAGCTTTGACCTTTGTTTTGTTTCGTTTCCTTAATTTCAATATTTCTGCTCTGTATATATAAGCTGCTGTTGTTGTGATTTGCACTCATTGTAAATAGTTGCTGCTAGCAATTGCGCATGCTCACTAGCTCGCTAGTTTGAGCACTCTGGCATGGCTTCGATGTACCACATGTGTGGGACATTTGGGGTGGCTTTATAAGCTAAACCTCCATCCCAGACATCAGCACTCCACTGATGAGGCCCAGAAGGCCGAAACAGTACTGTCTGCAGTTAGTTATATATATATACTGTCTGTAGTTAGTTATATATATATATATATATAGTTCAATGAATGGGACTAGTCGTTTGACATTTGCCTACAGGCCTGTTTCGTGGAGGCTTTAGGCTTCCACTCTTCAGGGCTTTTTTAATTAAACTGTGTGTTGCCTGCAGTATTTATAAATGGTCATCTTTCCACATACGTGCGTGCAGAAAAATTCACGAGGTCATTAGTGTAAGTGTCCACAAACTCGCTATCACAAGCATTCACAAGATCGCTATCATAAGCATTTACAAGATCGTTCGTGCGTAGCGTAACTTAAATGCTTGTTATCACACTATCCGTTCTTTATGAGAAATTTTCTTGCGTGCTATCCGTTCTTTATAAGAAATTTTCTTGCGTGCCTACATGTTCTAATCAATTCTGATCTTTTGTTCAGGGATGCAAGGTCGCTGTGACAGATAATAAAGAACTTTTCTAAGTTACACAGATTGCATGTTTTTGTTACATTCGTGTACGCTCTCGCCTTTCCCAGGATCTTCCATGTTACTTGATAGTTAGCTCCTTCTTCCTTTAAATGCCATATGTGTTTACTCAGCTCGGTTTGATTCCGTTGCGTTTCCTTGATAAATGATTGCTTGTGATTTGCGAGTCTGGCCTTGAAAGTGGTGTCAGTGAGCCCTACGTATGTTTGTACGCTTTCGTTGTTGCCCGATGTGACGGTTGCTTGGTAAACGATACCCTTGGCTAGGCACTGATTATCTAAAGGGCACTCTGCCTTCTTTCTACAATTGCATAGGTTTTGGCTGGGGTCTTCTGTGTTTGGCTTTATCAGATTCTTGTTGTGCGCGCTAATAATTGATTTCACGTTGGGCATGCAGCTGTAAGACAGCTTAAGGGTGTTGCGATTGAATATGGGGTGCAGGACGTGGCGCCTAGGGAAACATTCCCTCACGATTTTCAGAAACTCTCTTCCTAGGTTGGTTTTTACTCTGGCGTCAAATGGAGGGTTGAACCAGGTGATGTTTCTAGTTCGTTTTCGCCGTCTTTTATTTCTTCGATCTTTCGGGGCGAAGTGTAGCTTGTACTCGTAGCCACTTTTTTCCAGGGCCGCTTGGTACGGTGGAGCTGCATTGTTGAATTCCCTCTCATCGGATGATATGTCTGACAGCCTTTGGTTTATGCTTTCTGGGATACGTTTCAGTATTTCGGGCGGGTGGTTACTCTTTGCGTGGACGTATGAGGGTGTGTTACCATGTTTCATGTACGGTTGGTGTTTGCCATTGTTGAGGTTCAGTGTCACGTCCAGATAATTGATTACTTTCTTGTTCGCTTCGATGGTTATTTTCAATCCTTTCTCACTGAACACGGCGCATATTTTCTTCTTTGCTGTTTCGACCATTTGTGGAGTATCATGAGAGACAGCTAGACCATCATCTCTATACAGTCCAATATCGTTGCCCCAGATGGGTTTCAAATGTGTTAGCATGTAGACAACTATAAGCTCACATGTTTCGGCGCCATCGTACGAGCCCATGGTCACATCAAATAAGCCACTTTTCTTTACCCAAGGGGATTCTCCGCTGTAAAGCAGGTTTTGTTTTGCATGCGTAATTATGTTTATTTCCTCTGGTGGAATGTTCGTGTAGTTCGCGGCGAACTCAATCGCTTCGGCTAGGAGCTTTTCGGTGATTGATGGGTAAAAGTCCACGATATCGAAGCATATGAATTGTGCTGTTTGCTTCTCCCAGACTCGCAAATCACAAGCAATCATTTATCAAGGAAACGCAACGGAATCAAACCGAGCTGAGTAAACACATATGGCATTTAAAGGAAGAAGGAGCTAACTATCAAGTAACATGGAAGATCCTGGGAAAGGCGAGAGCGTACACGAACGTAACAAAAACATGCAATCTGTGTAACTTAGAAAAGTTCTTTATTATCTGTCACAGCGACCTTGCATCCCTGAACAAAAGATCAGAATTGATTAGAACATGTAGGCACGCAAGAAAATTTCTTATAAAGAACGGATAGCACGCAAGAAAATTTCTTATAAAGAACGGATAGTGTGATAACAAGCATTTAAGTTACGCTACGCACGAACGATCTTGTAAATGCTTATGATAGCGATCTTGTGAATGCTTGTGATAGCGAGTTTGTGGACACTTACACTAATGACCTCGTGAATTTTTCTGCACGCACGTATGTGGAAAGATGACCATTTATAAATACTGCAGGCAACACACAGTTTAATTAAAAAAGCCCTGAAGAGTGGAAGCCTAAAGCCTCCACGAAACAGGCCTGTAGGCAAATGTCAAACGACTAGTCCCATTCATTGAACTATTGTAACGCTCCCCCACTTGTGGGTGTAGAGCACTCTTCGTAGGATAAACTTGGACACATCATAAGGTATATATATATATATATATATATATATATATATATATAAATGATTTGGTTGAAAAGTTAAAACAAGACTAGATGTTGCATCTCGACAACGCTGTTTCGTGAGTTGCCTCACTCATCAGGAGTTTAATACTAAATGTATATACCACAATCGTCACTTTAAATATCCTTGAAATTTACATAAGGGCTCCCTAAGGGCTGCTCAATTACTACGCTGTAGTGATTTTTTCCTATGTCTACAACATGAAACAAGTTCATTTCTTTTGTTTAGTGTGCAGTGGCGTGGTTCGCGGATTATAATAAACTTCTCAAGTAAGCACAAGTTGCAATGTTTGCTTGCACTGTTATACGGTTTGGCGTGTGCTATGATTTGCCATGTAATTACGTGGTTAATATTATTTTCCTTCAATGACCAGACGTATTTACTGAGTTCCGTTGAGTTTCTAGATGCTGTATTTCTGAATGATGCGGTATGATTTCTATAGCGCGTTTTAAAATCACACCGCCGTAGAAATCACAGTGTTGGTTGGGAGAAAGACCTTAAATTATGGCACGATGTAATCTATGGTGACATCTTTGTGTATTTA
>NC_090889.1:6729205-6731705 GCF_036669925.1 Montipora capricornis
TGCCATAGTCCGTATCACGGATATATTGAATATATGAATTTTGCAAAGGAGTATGTGTCAAAAAAGGGGCAACAACATCCAATGTGGCGTCGCCCGAGTGTGACAGTGATGCAAACGAAGGAGATTTCTTTAGAAACTGGGGCATAGAAAAGCTGAAGTCACACTTATCAGCCAGAGAAGAAGAATTGGAAACACGAACAAACAAGGCTTTTTTAAATCTGGCTATATTTCCTTGTAAATTAGGCTTGAAAGTTGTAAAAAGCGTAGAGGAAAACCAGACCCTAGTTAAACTGGAACAGGGCCAAATAACTCTTCCAGATCCTGATACGCTGACTGATGGATGGGAGGATAATGCTCTGAACTACCCAGAACTGTGTCAGATGAACGTCGAGAAATACTGGGATGAAAGTAACTTGATGTCACACACTTTATTTGGTACAGCCAGAGGTTGTAAATCAGCCATGGTTAAATCTTAAATGTCCACATCATTTTTTAAACCCTTCAAACAGAGAACAAGGCCATTGGCATTAAAACTGGTGGCAGGGAGGCTTTAAGAGATGGCAAATCACTCCTACTTTCCGGACATATTAAGTCACCTCAGTACCATGGGCTCAGTGGCAATATTGCCTACTGTTTTGTTAGAGCAAAGGATGGTTTATTGCCGCTTTTTTCTCAAATGTGTTTGCCCTGTGTAATATCTATTTACTCACCAGTAGGATACTCAAATAATACTCGTGTTTCTGGAAAACATGATTAGATAGGTAAAATAGCAAAGTTCTTTCATTCTTTAAATATTTTTACAACGTTTCTGAAAATAACAGTGTGCATTGTTTACATGGAGTTCATTGCTTGAAATTTTACTGTACTGTAGGTTGTTCGAGAGACAGCAGTATCAGCAGCGCCATACAACTCCTGGGTCATTCTTCACAAGGAAAACATGGGTTGTGTACAATGAGGCTGGTGCTATTTCGGATTTTCTTAAGTCTCAGCGTACCTTCCATAACAATATGAAAGTAAGAGATCGTGGGTCCTTTATATGCGCACAGTATCCTTACCTCGGAGCATCTCCTGATGCCATTCTTACGTGTGACTTGTGGGAAAGGGCCATTGGAAGTGAAGAACCCATTCGAATATAGACACATGCCTATTGCAGAGTATGCTCAGCAAAAAGACTCCCGCCTTGAAGCTCACTCTGCACTCTAAAAAAAAATTAGTTGAGAGTCCCCAAAAAATTGAGTAAAACGGTGAATCTACATTGACACCAAATATTGAGTAAACTGAAGCTTCAATAATGAGTAGAACGTACTCAATAGTTTGAGAGAAAACCACTCATGTGTGAGTAAAACAACTCAACGCATGAGTAGATTTAACTCAAAATACAGAGTGAAAGCTCTAAGTTGAAGTGAATCCACAATGACACCTTATTTTGAGTAAAATGTCAGCTTACTCAATGTCTGAGTAAACTGCATTCATTATATGGAGTAAAGTCACTCAAGGAAATGTCATCAACAATACACTTTACTTTGAGCAAATGCCACTTAAAAGGAAGAGTACATAAGACTTAAGAAAGGTAGTCCTAAATAAATTATTATTTTGTTCATTGAGAAAAGCTTCATATATCTGTAAAAAGAGCACACATCAACATAACTGGAGTTGCCATTCATTAGTATAGAAAAATATCCCCCGGCATTTTCTTTCCTCTTCATTGATCGTGACCACAAAACAATTCTCACTAGGTATCCAAGTCAAATCATCCTTGGGCAATAGAGCTAGAAATGAGTCCCAGTATAAGAAGGTTTTGAACTACTCGTTTACCAGCAAGAAAACCGACTCTTCCACAAACCTATAGTGGTTAAGAAAAATTAAATTTCTTGACTTTTTTTTACTGACTTTCAGGTAGAATTTAAAATTTCCCTGACTTGATGCACAATTTCCCGACTTCTCCCCCAACTTAAAAACAATCTGCATGATTGTTTTACCCTGATTTTACTCTGACTGTTGCAACCCTGAATTAATAGGTGTAGTCACACGGGGCACTTCTTCCGGGGTAAATAACCCTTTTACCACAGGAAACTGCATTAAGTGCGTGTGACCGACATTGCCCAAGCTAATTTTCCATGGATACGTAAAAAAGATCAAAGGAAGTGGCCATGATTTTTAATATGTTAAGTTGGAAGGGTGCTTTGATGACCGAGGCGCAAGAGCCAATAACGATGCTGATGAAGTTGTGTTTAAATTTTCCCGCCAATGAATCGTGTGAGATTTTTTTTACCTCGGTTATGTTCGTAACCTATGATGGCCGGATAACAAGGTATACTAAAACCCAAGTGTGAGTCAGTTACCATGGGAAATAGCCTTTACTAATTACTGACATAAATTATCTAAAACCAGGAAATATATATTCATTTTATATTATACTGATAAGTCAGTAACTGAAGGGTATGTGCCACGGGGTGCTCAGATTCTCTACCTTTACATAGGTTGAAATTTTCAAATTCGA
>NC_090889.1:6739205-6771279 GCF_036669925.1 Montipora capricornis
GGTATGTAGGGTGTTGACGGTGTAGGTATCCCGCACTGCTGTATTTCTGCAAATGGACTGGCACGAACCTGCTGCACGTAAGTTGGTTCCCCAGGAGTGTCATAAGTAAGGCGCTTTGGGCCCTGTCTCAGACGCTGAGGCCGGCCAAGGTTGCCAGTATACTCTTGTTCGACCATCTCTCCACCATCTGCTTGAGGATCCTCCATCAACGGTGCTTCGTTAGAGGTACCAGCAATGTTAGCTTCTGTTCCCGTTTCACTTGACACTTCACCAGCAGGAACATAGGTGATATCTGGTTGTGGTTCGTCTTTCCTTGTAGACTCTACCTGTATCTGTGTTTGGTCATTTCTATCACGTCTCAGTGGGCGGTTACCGCATGAAATTTCTGGAAGATCGTCTTCGCTGTCACTTCTGTCCCCTTCGTGTACCAGTGGTTGGGTGTCATCACAAAAGTAAGGTGCCGGTGTTCTGCTCTTTTTTACAGGAGGGAGGTCCTCCCAGGGTTTCCCTGGCAACCAGTCACAAGGGAGTAAGAGGTTTCGATGTAGAGTACGGCTAGGTCCCTGACTTGATTCTGGCCTTACGTCATATACTGGGCTCCCCTCCCCCTTTCTTGCAACGACCAGATGAATTTGGTCTTCCCAGAACACACGGAGCTTTCCTGGTCCACCACGAGGAGTGAGGTTGCGTACCAGGGCACGATCTCCTACTTGCAGCGCTGATGATCTTACTCGTTTGTCATAATTCTTTTTCCCTCTCATGGCACTTTTCATGGCAGATTTTGACGCGAGTGAGTAAGCTTCTTGCATGGCAGACTTCCACTTGGTAACATACTCAGCATGTGATTTGGCTCCCGTTTCCTCCTCGAGATCAAACATTACATCAATTGGCAGGCGAGGATTACGACCAAATAAAAGAAAAAATGGAGCATAACCTGTTGACTCATGGACAGTGCAGTTGTATGCATGAACGAGCTTATTTACATGATCTCTCCAGCTGGATTTGTGAGTTTCAGGTAGGGTTCGCAACATACTGAGTAACGTACGGTTCATTCTCTCAACCAAACCATTGCCCTGTGGATGGTATGGAGTAGTCCTCGAGTGCATTACTCCAGAGAGTTCCTCAAGCCTCTTGAACAAACGGTTTTCAAACTTGCCTCCCATGTCATGATGGATTTTCTCAGGAAACCCAAAGCGTGGGATGAAATCATTAAAGATCTTGTCTGCAGCGGTAATAGCGGTCTTATTCCTCGTTGGGTACGCTTGCGCATACTTGGTAAAGTGATCTACCACTACCAGGATATACTCATAGCCTCCGGAGCTCCGCTCTAGGTGCACAAAGTCGATGGAAACCATTTGAAGAGGAGCCGTTTTTGTAATTGGCTGTAATGGTTCTCTTGTTGGTAGATTTGGACGTCTCTGTTTTAGACATCGGCATACGTGATGGATAAAGTTCTCTACATCTCTCCTCATGTGTGGCCAATAAAATCTCTCTCGAGCCAGAGCTAGCACTCTCTCAACACCAAGGTGGCCCATTTCTTCATGGAGTTCACGGTAAACGGTGCGACGAAATTTCAATGGGAGAACAACCTGCTGGTTACGATAAAGTAACCCACTCTTCCTGTGTACATGAAACTTGTGCCACTCATTCAGGAACTTACGAACCAAAGGTGATTCTTGGTACTTTTCCTTCACTGTCGGTTTGTGGTTTGCTTTGAGTAATTCAAGGACGCGTCCAATGTGAGGGTCTTCTTTTTGTGCTTTCACTAAATGCACCACTCTTACTTGATTGCAAGATGCTAATGACGGGGCGTCGACAAGATGGAGTTCCTCTTCTTCATCAGTCAGAGCTGTCAGCCATATTGAGTCCCCATTTGACAATGTCTGGACTGCAGAGATTGATGCATGCAAGCTTTCCGGAGTTAACTTCTCCGTACAACTGTCCATGTAGGTGTGGAAGTCACGGGGCAATCGGGAAAGGCTATCAGCATCAGCATTCAACCTGCCTGGTCGATACCGTATTTCAAAGTTAAAGTCTGCAAGCTCTCCAACCCACCGCAATCCTGTAGCATTTAACTTAGCAGATGTTAACACATAAGTCAAGGGATTGTTGTCGGTGTATACTACAAAGTCAGGAGCGTAATAGAGGTAGTCCCTGAACTGTTCTGTCACTGCCCATTTCAATGCTAAGAATTCCAATTTGCCAGAGTGCATGTGGTAGTTGCGTTCAGCCGGGGTCAGAGTCCTAGAGGCATATGCAATTACTCGGGTAGAACCGTTCTGCTTCTGATACAAGACCGCTCCCAAGCCATCCTGTGATGCATCGGTGTGTACAATGAATGGTGCATTATAATCTGGGTATGCCAGTAGAGGAGGTGAAGTTATTTTACCTATTAGGGTAGCCAACGCAGACTGGTGCCTGGGTTCCCACTTCACTGGTGACGAAGATGGTAACTGTCCACTACGCAACCCTGGGCTCTGTCTGGTTGAGGTAGCATTCTTTTTCCCCAGCAGGTCATGATTGAGGAGATCGTAAACGGGTTTTGCTATTTGTGCAAAGTTTTTGATATGACGGCGGTACACCCCAAGTAGACCCATGAGTCTTCTTACTTCTCCAACGGTCCGCGGTTTTACATTCTTCATTGCAATCACTGCATTTGTAGCTTTGGGATCTATCCGGTACCCATCTTGAGAGATAATTCTTCCAAGGAAAGACACTTCCCGTTTGAACAATGCACACTTTCCAGGCTTAAGCTTCACACCATAACTCCTCAACCGACGAAGAACTTTACGGAGATGTTCAATATGTTCCGAAAATGTTTCTGAGAATACAATTACATCATCTAAGTAGGGGATACACATCTCGTCACGCAGCTCGCCAAGACAGTTCTCCATAAATCTTTGAAAGTTTGCGGGCGCATTCATGAGTCCGAATGGTATCCGCACCCATTCGTATAACCCCCAAGGTGTAATAAACGCAGTTAACGGTTGACTTTTCTCGCCGATGAACCCCTGATGATAGGCTTTTCCCTGATCCAAAACACTAAACCATGACTTGCCTCCTAGACTGTCTAACGCTTCCTGGATCCGAGGAATAGGATGCCGGTCTGGCACTGTTTTCTTATTTAATTCTCTGTAGTCTATACATAACCTCATTCCGCCATCTTTCTTGCGAACACAGACAACACTACTTGAGAATGGCGATTTGGACTTCCGGATGAAACCTCGGTTCAGCAAGTCTTCAACGTAACCTTTAACTTCTGGGTAGAGTGGACGGGGTATGGAAATGTAATTCTTCTGCACTGGCTGGTCACTAGTCAGTCTAATATCCATCTCCAATTCGGGAATGCAGCCGACATCATCATCGTTCGTTGCAAATGCATCCGCTTCTTCAACCAACAACTTTTTTTGCCTGCTCCTTTTGTTTTACCGTCAGTCCACTCAAATCAACTTCAGGTAACCATGGCAAGTCACTCTCAATCCGTTCAGCCGGTGTATCTTTTTCACAAGGCGGTCCCTCGCATGGGGTCGGTGTCTCAGGGTCCTTAAACCTGACTTCAATTGGAGTAACTGACCGGACCAGCTGGAGGCGCCCCAGGACAACTCTTCCAGGCAGGGTGATATCGTGGTTTCTGTTGTTGGTCACTGCGACTGATAAGATGGTTGCATCACCCTCCTTCACAGTGTAAGGGATTCGTGGACTGCCAATCCTGCAGGCCAGGTTGTCAACTCATCTGGCTCAAAAATGACAGGGGTCTTACGGTAGATTGGTCCAGTATTAGCACGACAAGGTAAGTGAACCGTCTCCCCTGCAGGGACAGTGTGTGGCTTCTTTGTAGATTTAACTAGACAAAGTTCATCAGAATTGGTAGTACGTATTAGGCTTATCAACGCTTGTATGTCACCACTTTTACTCGTTTTAAAGCTTCTTAACATCCTTCCCAGTAATGCATCATCTTCTTTGCCTTCAGTATTCTTGACCATTAATTCTATAACATTAAAACCAATGATGGGCTGCTCAGTATTCTCCATTGTCACCAAGAACGGAACCCTAGTTTCTGTCTCATTCTCATTTGTTAACCTTACACCAATCTCTACCCATCCACAGTAAGGGATATTCGTCCCATTTGCTGCTTGCAAACTTATGGACCCAGAATTCCAATTTGCCAGAGTGCATGTGGTAGTTGCGTTCAGCCGGGGTCAGAGTCCTAGAGGCATATGCAATTACTCGGGTAGAACCGTTCTGCTTCTGATACAAGACCGCTCCCAAGCCATCCTGTGATGCATCGGTGTGTACAATGAATGGTGCATTATAATCTGGGTATGCCAGTAGAGGAGGTGAAGTTATTTTACCTATTAGGGTAGCCAACGCAGACTGGTGCCTGGGTTCCCACTTCACTGGTGACGAAGATGGTAACTGTCCACTACGCAACCCTGGGCTCTGTCTGGTTGAGGTAGCATTCTTTTTCCCCAGCAGGTCATGATTGAGGAGATCGTAAACGGGTTTTGCTATTTGTGCAAAGTTTTTGATATGACGGCGGTACACCCCAAGTAGACCCATGAGTCTTCTTACTTCTCCAACGGTCCGCGGTTTTACATTCTTCATTGCAATCACTGCATTTGTAGCTTTGGGATCTATCCGGTACCCATCTTGAAAGATAATTCTTCCAAGGAAAGACACTTCCCGTTTGAACAATGCACACTTTCCAGGCTTAAGCTTCACACCATAACTCCTCAACCGACGAAGAACTTTACGGAGATGTTCAATATGTTCCGAAAATGTTTCTGAGAATACAATTACATCATCTAAGTAGGGGATACACATCTCGTCACGCAGCTCGCCAAGACAGTTCTCCATAAATCTTTGAAAGTTTGCGGGCGCATTCATGAGTCCGAATGGTATCCGCACCCATTCGTATAACCCCCAAGGTGTAATAAACGCAGTTAACGGTTGACTTTTCTCGCCGATGAACCCCTGATGATAGGCTTTTCCCTGATCCAAAACACTAAACCATGACTTGCCTCCTAGACTGTCTAACGCTTCCTGGATCCGAGGAATAGGATGCCGGTCTGGCACTGTTTTCTTATTTAATTCTCTGTAGTCTATACATAACCTCATTCCGCCATCTTTCTTGCGAACACAGACAACACTACTTGAGAATGGCGATTTGGACTTCCGGATGAAACCTCGGTTCAGCAAGTCTTCAACGTAACCTTTAACTTCTGGGTAGAGTGGACGGGGTATGGAAATGTAATTCTTCTGCACTGGCTGGTCACTAGTCAGTCTAATATCCATCTCCAATTCGGGAATGCAGCCGACATCATCATCGTTCGTTGCAAATGCATCCGCTTCTTCAACCAACAACTTTTTTTGCCTGCTCCTTTTGTTTTACCGTCAGTCCACTCAAATCAACTTCAGGTAACCATGGCAAGTCACTCTCAATCCGTTCAGCCGGTGTATCTTTTTCACAAGGCGGTCCCTCGCATGGGGTCGGTGTCTCAGGGTCCTTAAACCTGACTTCAATTGGAGTAACTGACCGGACCAGCTGGAGGCGCCCCAGGACAACTCTTCCAGGCAGGGTGATATCGTGGTTTGTGTTGTTGGTCACTGCGACTGATAAGATGGTTGCATCACCCTCCTTCACAGTATAAGGGATTCGTGGACTGCCAATCCTGCAGGCCAGGTTGTCAACTCATCTGGCTCAAAAATGACAGGGGTCTTACGGTAGATTGGTCCAGTATTAGCACGACAAGGTAAGTGAACCGTCTCCCCTGCAGGGACAGTGTGTGGCTTCTTTGTAGATTTAACTAGACAAAGTTCATCAGAATTGGTAGTACGTATTAGGCTTATCAACGCTTGTATGTCACCACTTTTACTCGTTTTAAAGCTTCTTAACATCCTTCCCAGTAATGCATCATCTTCTTTGCCTTCAGTATTCTTGACCATTAATTCTATAACATTAAAACCAATGATGGGCTGCTAAATTTTCTCCATTGTCACCAAGAACGGAACCCTAGTTTCTGTCTCATTCTCATTTGTTAACCTTACACCAATCTCTACCCATCCACAGTAAGGGATATTCGTCCCATTTGCTGCTTGCAAACTTATGGACCCATCTGTACCAAGTAAGTGTTCAATATCCCTTATTTTGACTGTTGGTAGTTGGCTCTTCAGGAAATCTACTGAAACAATTGACACTTGGGCTCCTGTGTCCCATAAAACTTTTGTAGCCATGTCATCCAGGTAGCAATCTACCAAACACTTTCTTCCCACCAGCTTAACTATACGTTCCTGTTGCCTGGGAGAGATGTGACTAGCATACACACCTCTGTCTTGGGCATCTCCTAACCCCTTTTCTTTAAACGATTCTCTCTTAGAGAGGTCCTTGATTGCTTTGCATAACACTTTATGCTTTGGCCAATGAGCCTTCTGGCAACGCACCGAACAATACCAAACAGACTGGCACCTTGAACACTGTAGTAACTGTGTGTGGCAATCGGGCTTCAGGCAACAACTACACTGGTGGGACTTCTCTTTCTCTGGCGAGGCTACTCCCTGTCCCACGGGGGTAGCCTGGCTGCGTTTCCCGGATAACTTCTGAGCCTGGTCTGACAGTAGCGTGAAATATGGTTCAAGCCACCACAGAGGTAGCAATGTGGACATCGGTCGCCTTCCCCCTTCCTTCTACACTCTTGGCAACCTGGTCGTCTTGTTCCAGCTTTCACTCCACCCCCACCATGATGACTAGGTATCATAGTGTCTCCTTTCTGGTTACCTGCTACTTCCCGGAGGGTCTTAACTTCCGATTTCACTGTGGCCAGCTCTGCTTGTACAGCCTTCAGTGTAGCTAGAACTTGTGAGTCCTGCTGCAATTCTTTCCTTGTATTTGGTTCTACTGCACTTTCAACGGTGAACACCTTTGCAGACTTTCCCCTGTTAGTAAGACTGAACTTATTACTTCGCTCGGCTTCTGCCGATATGGCTAGGCTCATTGCTCCAATGAGGTCTTCGTCTGCGACTTTTGGGTTTGAATGAGAGGTCGTATTTTCGTACGGATGGTTTCATCAGCGAGACCAGTTTCCAAAGCATGCAGGAACAAACTTTGCACCGAGGAAGCATCATACTTAACCCCACTATCAGACTCTTTTGAAGCACTAATTATCTTCTGTCTAATCGTGAGTGCTCTCATCAAAAATGACTGCGGGTCTTCATTGGGCAGCTGGGCAATGTTTGTTAGAAGCTGGTAAAGTTCTGTGGCATTTTTCTCATGAAAATGGAAGTGAAGAATCTTACGCAGCCTGGGCAGGGTTAGGTCAGTCATGTTTTCTAGATAGCTTCTTAGTTGCAGGCCTGGCTGTATAGCACGGACTACGGCACTAACTACTTCCTTATCCGAGTATTCCTTGGCAAGCCCTGATTCTATTTGGGATATTAGAGCTTGATAACCCAGCTTATCCTTCTGGCCAGGGTCGCCCACCACTCCTTGTACTTTAAAATCTCTGCGGAATATGCTTTGCTCAACCCCTTTAACCGGAAACTTAATCGTGCCTTCGTCCTTCACTGAGTCAGTAAGCTCTTCTTTCTGCATTTTTGCCAATTTTTCCACGACTTGTTGCTGCTTATACTCTAATGTACCCAGCTCTTCCTTGAGTTTCTTTAGGTCGCCTATGTTTTCTAATTCTTCTTGGCCGTAATTATCTTCCATTCCCTCGAGTGGCGGTGGGCCCAAATGTGCGATTAACCCATCGACATACTCAATTTGATCATCGTCGGACAAATCCTCAACTGAATCCTCAATTTTTCATCTGATGGCCCGAATAACACTTAATTTCCTCTTACCCTCTACTGCCGACTTTTCAACTTTTCAACTTTAGCATGAAGAGCAAATTCACATAACCTACTCAAGTCCAACGACAAAATTTTGCGATCCAGGAGAATCAGTTTCTCTTCGGCCATTTCGCATTTACTTATAAACAACACGATCACAAACCAGCATACATAAAATCCAATAAAACAGCGTTCCTACCTTCCCTGTTCTCGAATCCGCGTCCCACTATCTTATGACCAGCCGTCCACACCACATATTCCCTTAAACTACAACCCGTTGCATCCTGCTCGAAAAAACGTTGTCCATCAAAACACAAAATCGAGGTGTAGTGGCGGCAATACACTCAAGTCCTCGTACACAGTGATCAATCGACCATCCAAACAGTTAATAAAACCATCCAGTTTCTTCCACAATTTCTCCTGGACAGGCCCCCAAAATGTTACACAAGAAATCCACACAATGTTGAATTATTCCACGTGTATTTCCACAGTTTTTAACTTAACTGTTTAGCTTCATAACTTTCTCAAAAGCACATGGTCCTCTCTCTGACGTCACATGACGTCGCATACAGTGTCCAGTCCTCTGGCGGATTTCTATATGTAACATTACTGCATGCTAAAACAAAACGAAAATTAAATGTCTTACTTGTACTTCATCTTAAGCTAACGGTATTTCGACCGTATCTTGTCAACTTCTCTCTTTTCAAATGCTTTCTCGATCAACCCATCTCAGATGAAGGAATATACTTCTTCATTCTAGAATGATAGTAAAAGGGAACACATAAGCTTAACCCGACACACATGCCTGCTGTAGAGTCTTTTAATAAATCAATTATTCTACTTGGACTTTATCATTATAAATCTAGCACACCCTCGAAGAATAACTGTTAATTAACAGTTACCACCTTTGATATTTTCATCCGCAAAACCCTTTCAATTCAATTGAATTAAAACAAGAAGTAACTTACTCCGGCGCTTGTCACACAGTTATCCAGTTGTTCCGCAATTGCCAATTCCCGGCAAAGGATGAGGAACTCTTTCTCCTCCACCAAAGTCCACGAGTTTCTCTGTTTTGTTGGTGTTTTTGAGGCTGACTGGGAAGCCATTTTGTTAGCCTGGGTGACTTGTCAACGAAATGACGATTTGTTGTTGTCGTCACGCATGTGACAGGCATGCGCACTTATAGTTCACGTCTTATTTAGGACGCGAACCCATTTATACGAGGAAGTTCACATCTTATTTAAGACGCGGACAAAATAAGAACAGCCTAAAATTCTGTTCCAAGATAAGACAAGACATTTTCTAACAAGTCCCAGCTGGTCAGTTATTGACCGATTCCATGTAGGTATATCAAATTTTCTGTGGTATGATATTACAGACTGAGGTTCTTTTCAAACATTTTTGATATTATATTGTCCTTACAGGGTGAAAGTGCACAAAGGCCTGTAGCTGAGTTTGTCGGTTCTTGCTTGCATTTGATTTCATCAAAATAGGCTACACAACCATGGCATTCTCTGCTATTTCATCTGTAGTAAAGAAATAATAAGATAAGCAAGCATCTCTGACAGTCCCATTTTTCCCCTGCTGTAGTTATGGTGATGGCTTTTACATGTATATGGCCCACCATTCTACAATGCAGAATATGGGAAGGTGGGTGTATTTTAAGAATATAGAAATTGTGTTTAATATTAAAGTTCTTTGTATTGACAAGAGTCAGTGTCAAACACAAATTTTATATTCTTATAACCATCCCTGACTGCAATTTTAGTATATTCAGTGGATGTATTTTCATTCTTCAGTTCCATCATTCAAACTGTGGAATGCATTTGCTTAGTAATTTTGCTAATGTATAAGGTTTTGTTGCTTTGTGTGAACACTTGTTTGGAGATGAATGGCTAATTTCACATTGACATCAGAAACATTAATTACTGTATTCTAAATGGAATTCCTGGTATTGACTTGCAACTTAATGACTTGTTTCATTCTGTTAATTAAATCTTTTATATCCTAATCAGTCTTTTCATATTCTATTGGGGATTTTTTTTGTAAATTAGTGTTTGCAGTTGGGAAATAATCTTTATCTATATTTGTCTTGTCCTTGGATGTTATTATTGTTCTTGTTTTTTCTTGGCATACATGTAAGTTATCTTCATGGGCACTTTGTGCTGTTAGGTTAGGTCATGGTGACATAATGTATACATAGGAAAGGAACTTTATTAAGTGTCTAGTTGTTCTAGCACTGGAGCGCTAATTGGGGACACTGTAAACTGAGGTCAACGCAAATCAAATGTTGGTTTTTGAGGAGAGGGGAAACCCAGAGTACCCGGAGAAAAACCTCTTGGTGCAGTGTAGAGAACCAACAAACTCAACCCACATACGACATTGAGTCTGGAAATCAAACCTGCGTCACATTGAAGGGAGACAAGTGCTCTCACCACTGTGCCATCCCTGCACAGCTTTCTGTAAACAACAATTCTAACTCCTGTGAGTGCAAATTTGTCAGAGTGGGATATTTTTTCCCTGACTACTAGACGACTTCTGGCAGAGAGGCAGAGAGGGGGCTCAAAAATCAGTATGGAATTTTTTATTCCACAATTAATACAAAAGCTTTGTCAGTCTTTATAATAGAGGGTTTCTGCAAAAAAGAATCAGTCTTACCAAGTGTGTTGTCACATGGGTCATCATCTTCGTAATCTCCCTCCAGGAGCAGCAAGTATTCTGCAATGCCACATTTTTTTTTGGATTTCTTTGGCTTTCCCAAGAGTGATTATTTGGTTTGCAGCCTGTGAGAAATTGGCTCGGAATGATGCAAGAATACTTGTGTCCATGCCCAAGATGCGCTCAAATTCAGCTATAATCTAGTAAAAGAAAAAAAAAAAGACTGGTGTCATCACAGTTTGCTACACTTAAGAGGCTGCACAAGTCTTTGACTTGTAACAATTGAACTATTATAGTGTCCATTCACTCCAATTGTCATGTGCTTCCCTAACTTTGCTGAAAGTGGATGTCAACTGCCTTCTCAGCTTACTATAACTTGTATTATTGACCTGGCTCGAAATACCTGCATTCTTTTTTTGCTAGTAAATGACATCTGTACCAATATAATGGACTATTGAATGACAACGTCTTAAGGCATCAAGAGTATGAAACAACAAGAGCATATTTTTGGTTTTCCTTGTACCCATGTTTTTCATATTTTATATATATTTTTTTCAAATTGGGTATGAGTTTCCATGATGAGTGAGGCATCTTCCTTGGTGTTGGATGATTATCACTGAATAAAAGCTATAGAGTTTTGTTAAGGTTGATTACAGGTACATACCTGTTTAAAATCAAATAAGGCAGGATATTCTTCCCGCAAATCAGCAAGTGCAACTTTTTGGTTCATTTGTCGTCTTCGATCAGGGAAAGTGAGTGCCATGCCCTTTCCCACCTTATCCCAATTTGGTGCTGTACGGCGCATTTCAGTTTTGAGAGCTTCTTTATGCCTCTCCATTGATACTTCATCCTCTTCCTCAGGAAAGGGTGGCTCTCAATTGATTCCACCCCTCCTTAACTTTAGAGGGACAGGATGCAAGTCTGAGTTTTGCCTTTTCCTTTTGCTATGCAGGACAACCTCAGGATCATCACGAATAGATTTTCGTTCATTTCTGAACTTTTCATACAGCTCTGCAAGCCAGGAGTCCTGAAAAAAATTTTAAAAAGCAAAAATTAGTCTTTGTTTAAATTGTAAAAGTTGTATTAACCGCTGCAGAAATTAAAATAAGCCATTTTCATTGTCATGAATGTTGTGATTTAGTGATTAATTTGAGCATGCACAACAATATAGCACTCACATATCCAGTCCCAACTGATGTGTCTTTTAAGAACAGATACTCCTTAACCACCAACTGAGCTATCTCAGTAAGTTGATGTTTTGTGGGATAACTGCAATACGAAGCAAAATGACTGTCGATATATTGCTTACTGCAAATTTCTGACTCTGCCTAAAATACCAGTTAATTGTGAAATTTGACCTCTTTTCCCCCTCCAGAAAAAAACAAACAAAGAAAAAAACAAAACAAAAATAAAACAAAAAAAAAAACTAATAATTAACAATTATTCTTTGAACTCGAGGCGAACAACAGCAGAATATTTACTGAGCCGCGAAGTTGCGAGGTAAATATTCTGCTATTCACCGAGATTGAAAATAATAATTGTTTTAGTATATACTCACGAAGTGATCTCAAGAACACTCAATCTCAACATGTGCAGAAGAAAACCATTCAAAGTCAATATTTTCACTTCACTAATGGTGGCCAAACGCGAGTATACACTGGCCATTTTGTTTTGTTTGGATCACGCATTATTCACTCCGTAGGGAGTGAATAATGCTCAATTGCTCCGAGATAGCGAACCAATCAGATTGCTTGAAACACCAAGATCACTGAGTGAGTATATACTAATTGTAATTATCTTGCCTGCATGTTGTGTACATGAAAGTAATGCTTTAGTATAAAGTGCTTCAACAAGTTGGAGGCTAAGCCTACTAGAAAGATTGGAAAAACTTTATTATGCACAGTTGGCTGGGAAGACCCTTAAAACTTGAGTCTTACTCTTTCAGCTGATAACATTGTTCTGTACGTTATACAATTGCATACTGGAAAAGGGTTTATTTCTTTGAATTTTTAACATGTTTTGACAAGTTTTATCAATTAAAGATCTTCCAGAATTTGATCAGTGAGTTATTCATAAATATCAGATAAAAGCAAGCTAAGGCCAGTTTAATTGAAGGCTGGATGTTGTTTAACACAGTGATGTAATAAGATGTTCTATTCTGAAAGGTAATTATACTAGTTGGAATTAAACTCTTATTATTGACTTACAGGGTATATCTTGGAAAATATTCATAAATCCGGGCAATAAAGCTCTTTCTCATCTTTGAAGTAAATTTCCCTAGATCTTTCTCTAGCAATGCTCTTGCTACTTCTGGCCTAAAATTGGTAGGTAAATCAATTTTTGCAGGCCACGGAAGCTTTGCATTGAGAATTACAGCTGCACCTTTTGGAGTTGCACTGACAGTTGGTTCACTCCTTAAAGAAAGTATATGGGAGAAAAAACAAGGTAAAGACTCCAGCTACACCAATAATTACCACCAATTCTCAGAGAAAAGGACAATTTTAATGACCATTGAAACAGAACATCAAGGACCTATATACATGCAGATCAGACTGGCTGTGCCTATACTTGAACATAATAAACACAGACCAGTAATTCATAATCAGATATACCATATCAGCTTTAACAGACACAAGTAAAAAATAGTTGACAGCTATTGATAACTTAATGCTTAAATGGCTTTGACAAAATATTTTGAGAGTCACCCTTACTAACTATATATGCAGACATATTTTTCTTTTCCAATTGATATAATGTCACAATCATTATCATGATAACTGTATTTGAGAGATTTAAAGATTTTTACCTTAAATATTTTCAACAGATTTGTCGCCATTACAGTGGAAACATATGCTATCTAATTTATGTCTTTTAGAATTTTTCCACTGAATCAAAACAAGCATTTTTTTAATGTGCGACGTATTGATCTACTGCTGGCATCTTTGTAACAATACCAAGTAATTCTGATGAGGTACATCGACTTGCCACAGGCTTGAGACATTGCCTTGGTACTTCCTTTAGTGGACGATACTTGGTGAAACTATAAAGACTTGCAACCACGACTCCAAAAGAATACATATCGCTCAAAATAGATTGAGAATGGGTCCCTTCAACAACTTCGGGCGCAATATGGAAATGCTCGCTATAATACCTATTTTTTTCTTCCTGTGAAAGTTTTTTTTTTCTTGCCTCACTAATTAAACATGCTTTGCCAAAATCAATAAGCACTGGTAAAAAAAAAATCCAGAGGAACCTCTTACAATTACAATGTTGTCATTCTTAATGTCATTGTGAATGACTGTCTTGCCATGTAAATAGCAAAGGCCATCACAAAGCTGCATTATAATGTGAAGCCAGCCTTTTAACCCTGATACTGATATGTCCGCACTTTCCAATATGTTTCCAATTCAAGTATTTAAAATATACCATTTGTTGTAATTTAAATACTCACAGTAGCATGCACCCAATTGTCAAAATAAATATGTTATTTGCCAGCTGGGAGGCCCGTATAGAGAAAAACTGTGGCCGAGGCCTTAAAATTGCTGCTCGAGGGCAGCTTTTTCAAGACCGATATCACATTTTTTTGCTATACGAACAGACCCTTTGCTGGTAAATAATTTTTTTTTTCTTCTCTCTCTCTCCCATCCTCTCTTAAAACCACTTGTTTTAATTGTTGACTCGCACCGCGCTTGATAGCGAATGCAGTTATTTGAATTCTATTTCCAAACCTCTTGTCTAATGAAAAATAACCTATGTACGTAAACAGAGTCGGTGTCAAAAAAATTGTGTTTCGTTTCCGGAATGGTAAGGGCAGGAGAAAAGATAGAATACTGTAGTGTGGATCACTTGGCCTGTCATTGTTATTTCGCTTCGTGTATTGAAACTCTCGAGAAATAAAGATAGAAATGTGAACGCAAACTCTCGGTGAGAAGCCTGTCAAGGAATATTAACCATTAATGTCACTGTTCCTTGGTATCAACATGCATAATTCGCTTTTAAACACATAACGCAAGGCGCAATGGAACTAGACAACAAACGTATTGGGGTTTTTTGAGGGAAACACTGCCTTGCGGCTGGTTAGCCTTTGCGACTTCCAAATTGCGTGACAAAGATCTCTCCAGCACTATGAGCCGAGTGGTAAACAGGAAGTGCTGGATCGGAAAAGAGTATTGGCTAGTGAGCAATGTACAAAGGCAAGGAGCCAACAAGCTTGGGGGAAGTCACTGCGCAGACTTAAACCACACCACGCAGGAGCTACCCAATTTTAATGACGGCAAAGCGATAAATACAACCCATCTCCAAAGGGAGAGAGGGAGGGAGGGAGGGGGAGAACTTTGACAAATTGCAAACAGCCAGTTGATTTACTATAGAAGACAAACTGCCAAGTGAACCTTGGACGACTAACTGAGCCTTTTATAGCTAGACCCTGTCTATTAAAATAGCCAGTTGTACAGGTTCTACCAAGTAGCAGGTAAGCATACACCGTGCTCTTTAGCACTAATGAATGAGGCTTTAACAGATTTGGCCAATGCAGGTGTACGTTATAATCTGAGATCTAGGAACAAAGTCTTCATGTCCTCGTTTTATTTACAAGAAACCCGTTGATTGTATGACCTTGAACGGCCGACTACAAAGAACGCGAAGATAACTATCGCGACATGAATAGCACTTTTAGTACGGCCATGTAACATTAACCGTATTTACTGATAGTGCTGTAAAATCTCATTTAAAGAGAAGAACAGATACTTGTTTATGTGCACAATACATCGAAGCATAAAGTCTACAAATACCTTCAAATACTTACCGCTGCATAATATTTCAAATTCTGTTTTCCATGAATCTTCTCATGATTAAATGCGTTACATTTGCCTCGTTAATCCAATTTATTACTAAGACTTGTTTGCATTACTAATTAACACGAAAAAGGATAATGTGGGAATTTCTAACAATATATCCTTTAATCTAACCCAAAATTATTCAGATATCCAAAACGTCCTATCCATGATCCATTTCCTTCGTTTTTGGGTTTGTCAGCATTATGATTTGCAATATTTCAGGTTTACGTGTTCACAAGTTTGTTTTTGTATCTCGAAGATGTTTAGATTTCCAATTACAAACTCTGTTTTGATTGGTCACTCTATCTCACTGTGTAAATAGTTCACCCTGAATTAAAAAGAAATACGTTCCGTTTTGGAGAAAACAAAACAACAACATTCTTTTACAAATCGTACCGGGTATTCCTGATTTCTGTATTAAATTTAACTTTCATTTTCCAAATGGTCTGGATAGCACTAGTGTTCCTAATATTTTTAAAAATACAAACACATTTTTAAGTTTAACGAACATGCTTCGATGTTTCAAACATCATTTTGCATTTACCTGTTCATCCACGCTTTTGGAAAAGTGTTACATACCACGTGCTTACACTTAAACGCATACCTGAGGTAGCTCCTATAGTTGTGTTGACGAGCAAGTGATCGCCGTGGCTAGTAATACGATGAAATGTGGATGACCCCGGTACATTGTTAACCAAATACGTTCCAGCAAGTTTCCTCTTTTTTCTGCTGTTATAAAATAGACGTCTCAGCCTTTTCTCTGTAATTCTGCTCGGTTCTCGGGCACGTCTATGTCAATGCACACACAAATCACAACTAAAGTAAACACACTTGTGCTTTTCGAGACCTGTATTTCTCCTTTAGAATCAAGTCTTTATTACCATTGAGAATCAAATAACTGTACAGCCTTTCAAACTACATCACATTTATTTTCTAAAGAGCTGATCACAGTCTCCACTGATGACATCAAATCTTGTAAAACTAGAAGAGATCTATATACACAAGACGGCAGTGAACAATGATCGCCAATATGGCTAGTTGAACAAACGAAAGAAGCTAGACCACTACAAGAAACAAACTGTCTAACAACAACAAACTAAAAAACGCAATAGACAAAAAACTTATCTCCCTAGTCAATGGTACACTGAGTGGGAGGCTGTTTGTTTGCGGTGAAAATGGTACAAGCGTGAGGCCATTTGTTTCCTGTGCCAATGTTTTTACTTTGTCTTCAGAAGATCCCAATATGGCGTCCATTTGTTAATGGAGTTACTGTCTTTGTCGCTGTCATCTTCAGAGTAGTTCTCAATAAGGTACCCGCTGCTCATTAAAGAATTTGTATTTTGACTTGTATCACTTTCAATAGTTGTGTCCATTTCAGTTACATTCGAGTATATTTTTGTTTCATTCAGTTCGCGGAACGACTTGTTTCAAAGCTGACGCTTGACATCTTTTAGTGTGGGTCTACCGCGAAAAGCCTATGCCTTTCTTTGTGTTTGTTTTGAGCGCCCCAAGAGGAAATCGATTAAGCCAACGCAATGTCGATCTTCAGTAATCCGAAACAACGCATCACAATGCTGTTCATGATCTTGGATTACGTGTTTGCTTTAAATAACCAATGTAAACAGCGCCACGTGGCTTCTATTGTGCATTACCCAATCAAAACACCATCACGTGCTTTCTATTGTGCATTGCCCAATCAAACACCGCCACGTTATTCTATTGTGCATTTTGCTGCACAGGAAAAAAAAAACTAAAATCAAACGTCTTTTATAACTCGTGCCCCTACGGGCCCGAGTAACAAGATTTGTTCACACATCCAAGAAATAACATTTTAAGGTATTCAAGATCATTTTATTATGAAATTAAGAATTGATTGCCAATAATAGCACACCTTGGCAGACTATTAGGCTGAGGATCATTGCCTCTTGAAACCCCTAAGGAATTGGCTGGTTCACAGTCATTGGTCTCCAAGGTGTCACCTGTCTCAGGTACATGCCCACTGCATGATGGTTGTGTCTTTTTCTTGTCACGAAGGTCAGCTAACAATTTTAGGAACTTAACTCGGTGACCCATAACTGGGACCAGAGTTTCCAAGCACCTTTCTGTGAGGCACAGGAGTGCCTCCCCATCTATTTCATTTTCTGTAAAGTAAAGTAAAAATCATTTTTCACAATGAAAATCTACATCCTCTCTGGTCAGCACACAATAATTCACAGGGACCACTAAACGTGACAACAAATGTGAACTTCCCTGTTTTTAAACCCTAACATGTTACATTGACAATGAAAGTATTAGTTGACCTTTGATCTAATCCCATGGCTATATATATATTCTGTTTTCAAGTGGTTAAAAAACTCTTATTATCATCTATCCCGCCAAACAAATCGATATCTCGCTATATAATATTACCTCTACCAACCAGTTACAACTGCCGGTGAAAATAAGAAAAAAAGGTCAACCTTTCACCTAATGCTACCCTTCTTTCCCGCCTGAAAGCATGTTTATACAAATGAGTTCGTGAACAGCCTTCCATTGATCGAACGCATTGCCAAGGCAATTTTCGCTCCAAAGTATTCTACGGGTTCGTTTGTCGAGCCTAGAATCACTATTGCGGGTGACATTTTTCTATTATAGAGTAAATCATACGACCAGAATGACACAAAGACCCAAACGCGAGATCGCGTGCCAAAAACACATCATACAAAATCTCACAATGTGGCCACCACGAGTAGCACTTTAGCTTTGTTGCGTGTTATCTTGTGTGGAACAATGTAACCTGGGGTGAACAAGTTAAGTTACAAGTCATTACCCGTAAGACCTTTAAATATAAAGTCCGCACAACAAAGCACTTGATAAAGTAATTAACCCCTTTATATCCGCTTTTGTTTGTAGCCACTTACCCGAAAAATTTGAAGCATAGGCTGCAAAGCCGTTGTCTGTCAGCCAAGTCTTGACCTCTTCAATAGTTTGGACCATTTTTTTTTTGAAGAAAGTGAAAAAGGAGTTAAAGCTAAGCAAATGTGATTGAAGCAAAAGAAAGAGACAACCACAATGGACAAACTTCAACAGCAAATGGCGCTCAGATTAACGTTCTCGAAACTGAAAACTGGTTTTGCGGTCGGTCTTCATGCGCTATTTTGTGACAGCCATTGGCTCGTGAGGAGGTGTCGTCGCGTGATGTTCCCATAGTTCCGCTTTTCTCGTGACGCTTCAACAATAACTTCGCGCAATTTCTATATATTTTGTCAATAATGGAATCATATCATTTGGAAGAGTGATAAATGATAATGTACTCGTGTCCCTTTTGCACTGGATTTCTTGGCCATTCCTTTAAGAAGCTTCTCAAACTCATTAATAATTCATAAAGTCAACTACAAATCACTGCATGTATACCACATCACGTGCATGTGTTTGGATACCCAATGAAAAACAATATACCACTCTCCAGTGAAAGTGGTATATACCACTTAAATATGCACGATGACAACTTGCACAAAATCAATGAATATTTATTACAGACATCTCTGTAATGGCCGTGTCCAAAGTTTGTACTCCTTCTTCAAAGTCTTTCGTGGTAAAAAAGCCGCCGGGTTCCAAAGTACAGGACTTTACTAATCGATTCTGTTTCCATTCCTCGAAAACCTTACACGACCATTTGGTTTTATAAGCTGTTGATTTCGGTACTGCGTTATCAACACTTTTCTTCTCATCCACCACACTTTTTGGCTGCCGAAATCTCTCGAAAGACTTTGTTGCAGTATACATCCTGACTAAACCACAACTGAACTTGTAAATGCAACTTTTACATCTCAGAATAAATCAAATCGCATCATAAATGCAAATTAATTAAGCCGGTGAAAAACATCTTTGATATTGAAATTATCCAGGAAGGAATGTTAGATAGCGAACAATTCTAATTGGAAGTCTTTGTTTATGACTTGTGATCATGAGAAGTTATTTCCAAAACTCGTGCTTCGTGTTTCATCGGGGTATCCAAACACCTCGAAACAATAAAAGCACTCGGCCTACGGCCTTGTGCTTTCATTTGTTTCTCGGTGTTTGGATACCCCGATGAAACACTCGCTCTCGTTTTGGAAATAGTACTTCTTGGACACATAAAGTTCATTCACAGTCACGAACTGAACTTCTCGATAACATGCGGTGATTGTGGTCAATCATTTCGGAAATTTTCATCGTTTAAAACACATATAAGGAGAGAACAGAAAAAAAAAACGAGAGCCGAACGTGCTGTGCTTGGAGAGGAGGTTGAGGAAAATGAAGACAACGCAAGTTTAAGTGATGATGAGGGCGATTTTGATGAAGATGAAGAAACAAAGGACTACATTCACGATGTCACGAAATTTCTAGCTTTGTTTCTTTTGAAAACGAAGGAAGAAAACCAACTAAATCAGCAAACTATAAATGCTATTCTTGATAACACAGAGGATGTGGTTGAGAGCAGTGTCCAATGCCTCAAAGACAAAATAATTGCCTGCTTAACGAACAATGAAATACAGGTTGCGGATGTGGCTGGTTTGAATGACATACTTGTGGAGCCAAGCGTCTTTTCATGTGCCAGAGGTCCTCTTGCAAATGAATATTTGCAGATGAAATACTGCGTAGAAAACTTCGACTTAGTGGTAAGACCATGGAGTTCAGGTATTTTGCTTTCATTTTTCCCTGGGTAGTTTGACCTTTGTTAGTGTAACGCAAGTGTCAACCTTCAGCTCGGGGGGAGGATGGGGGAGTGGGAGGGGTGGATGGGCTACCACGGGATTTTAATTGTGAGATCTGTCCTCAGGGTAGGGATTTTGATTGCACTTAGGACATTTGACTTCCTTCACTTGCCGCCAGATGGGGATGTTGACCAATATTACTTTCTCCAGGGGATGGAGAATTTGAATTTTTTCAGAGAAAACCTCAAAATTCCCACACCCATGACCAACCCCCTCCCTTCCCACACCCTCAGGGTTAACATTAATAGGTGCATAATGGTATGAGAATTGTCTCATTATGATATTCAAAAGTGCTCTGTTGGTCTTTTGCAGTAATTGTCCAGTAACACCATCAACATTTATAACCATGTTTTTATTGGTAACCACTGGTAGAGCAATAAAAATATGTATTTTTTTCTTACAGGAGCCTCAAGAGATAGTCTTAAGCCGGCATGCAGAGTACCATGTAGTCAAAGGACGCCAAAGATTAAGGATTGTCTAAGAAACGTATCACTACATCCCAATAGTGAAGACACTTCAAGCTTTGCTCAAGCACCCAGAAGTTCTTTCTGAGGTAACTTATTCCCATACAAGATGATGCGCATGTGAAAATACACACATATGCTTTCTTAATGTTTAAGCCCTCTTTCACATACAGTGGTCCCGTAAAATCAGTCCCAACATGCGCGAAAGCTCGTGAACAGGAAATTCTTTCCTGTGGCAACTGACCCATTTTCTGGGAACAAGGTCCAACTGGTTGTCTTTGGCAAGCTACACATCTTCTGATAACACGTTTAACCTCACGTCTTCCTTGAGTTAGCCAAACTTTCTGCCTTAAAGTTGATAATACCGTTTCTGGACCAGCGTGCAACATGTTCTTATATACATCTTGCACCATCTTGGTAACTTCAGGATGTCCGTGAGGCAAGATTATTTGATGCTTGCTCTGTTCGGGAAGATCAGCAAACTGTAGTCTCCCACCAACTCTTAATACCTGATCATCTCTGTCATAATAAGGGTCCAGTTTCAGGAGGCGGCTGTTACTGGGAAAGTACCTCTCCAGCTTTCAGTTTCTCAAATTCTTCTTTGTAGACCACTTCCTGCACCCACATACAACATTTAATCTCGGCTTGCCTCACCTCATCCGCTGACAGTTCCCTTTCGCAAGACCTAGACTTAGTCTTAAACAATTTGACCGCTCTCAATACATAAGCAGTTACTCGAATCAACTTTAACCATGTCCCGTAGCGTGACATATCAATCAGTGGTTCTGCAACGCCTGCTCTATACACATGGGTAGTTCCTTTTTCCTCACAAGCTTCGGTGGGAGCAGCTTCGTTTTTGGGTTGAGCAGGTAGTGGTTCACAAGGCGAAGACATCCATTGGGGTCCATTCCACCACAAAGTGCTTGAAATCATATCACTACAGCTTAACCCACACGTCAACAAGTCTGCAGGATTCTCCTTACTTCCACAATACCTCCAACACTCAGGATCCCATGTTGACTGTACCTCAGCCACACGATTGGCAACAAATGGCCTGCCCTTTTATCCAATGCAGTGCCACCATACTATCTGACCAACACACAACCCTAGCCACCTTCATTGGCCCCTACAACAAATTTTAGCAACCTGGCATTTACAACTGCTGCTAAAAGTTTCAGCCTTGGAAGTGACATCTTCTTAATGGGCGCAACTCTGGACTTCGATATTACCAGCTGTGAGGATACATTGTCTTGCTTGTCTCTTATTCGAATGTACACTGCTGCTCCATACGCCTTTGGGGAAGCATCTCCAAAACCATGCACCTCTACCAAAGAGTCTTGCATAATACCATTTCCGAAGCATCGAGGGATAGTCACATCTTTTTAGCTGCAACAACTCGGACTTCCAATTTAACCACTTTGCTTTAGTGTCGCTATCCAACGGGTCATCCCACTGTCATCCTTTTAACCACAACTCTTGGAAAAGGATTTTGGCTCTAACAGTGAAGGGTGATATCAGTCCCAGTGGGTCAAACATTTTCGATGCCAGACTAAGTAGACTTCTCTTTGACATTGGATCATGGGATGAGATGATTCCACTTGGTGCGAGGAATCTAAAGTGGTCAGAGTTCAAGTCCCATGACACGCCAAGTGCTTTTAGGGGGTCGGTCGAATTGAACTCCATGAATGGCGATGAGGCTCTTTTAGCTGGGTCAATAGCATCCATTACTAGCTCTGAGTTACTTTCCCACTTGGTCAAATTGAATGCCGCTGTCATCATAATTTCTGACATTTCTTGTTGAAGCTTCAAAGTTGAATCTACTGTATCGGCTCCTGTCAGGCAGTCATCGACATACATATTTTGTAAAATTTCTTCTACTGCATACGGGGACATTTCTTTGTATTTGTTTACATGAGCGTGGACTGTAGCAATTGCAAGGAAAGGACTTGCGTTCACACCGAAAGTCTCTGCATTCTGTACACCTTTGGTGCTTCGTTAGGCTGTAAATCTCTCCACAGGTAGCGGTGAACATCTCTGTCCTCTGGTGCTAGTTTGACTTGCAGAAACATCTTTTCAATGTCTGCTATGAGACCAATTTTGTGTGTTCTAAATCGAATCAGTACAGATGCAAGGTTCGGCTGTAAAGGAAGACCAGGAAGAATACAATCGTTAAGGGAAGCATCACCTCCTTCTTGTGCGGAAGCATCAAATACGATTCTGCATTTTGTCATTCTTTTGTCATCACAAAATACAGCATGATGCGGTAAGTACCGCACAGTTCCATCACTCTGATCAGGTACTTCCTCTGCAAAACCTTTCTCTACATATTCGTTGATCGCTGTTTTGTTAGCCTTAGCTTTCACAGGGTCTTGCCTTAACTTTCTTTCAACACTTTCCAGGCGTCTCAAAGCTTGTACATGATTACTTTCTAGCTTTGGAGGATCTCGTTTCCATGTTAGTCGCACCTCATAGTTATGTCCATCAAAGTTCAATCCTCTATTGAAGTCAGCAACAGCACATTCTTCCTCTTGTGACATAACAGGGTCCTCGATCTCTGCAATACTAATTGATTCCAGTTCCCAGAATCTTTTCAATGTTTCGTTAACTCCACCGTTTTCTACAACTGTCAGCATGGATAAAGATTGCCTTGATTGGCGGTTTACTTGTCCCGTGACAATCCAGCCGAGGCAAGATTCCACAGCAACAAGTGACTCACTGGAACTATCTCTCTTACAGACCCCAGTCACAAATGAGTAGTAGTGGTCTGCACCAATAAGAACATCTACTTGAACTGAACCACGAGGATAACTATCTGCAAGAGTTAAGCCTTGAAGATGAGAGTTCTTATGGAAGTCCATCTGTACTGGCCCGAGAGGATTACAAATTTTGGAAATAGAAAGGGCCTCTATCTCCACCTTTGAATCTTCCTTAATTGGTGAAAGGGTAAATTTCACTCTTTGGAATCTCTTCGTTTCGCTGGTTCCCCACCTAGCGTTGTGACACTTAATAGCTCTGAGGGACCTTGCAGGTCAAGGGCCTCTGCAATGTTCTTTCGTATATACGAACGTTGACTCCCTGAATCTAGTAAAACACGGACTGTCATTTCTTCACCCTTAACAATTAACCTCGCCAATGCTGTCTGTAGGAGTGTTTCTCTCATAGGTAATGCAGGCTTAGTTCAAGCCAATCCACTTAAACTAGTGTTGCTTAGGTGCCGAGGTGTAACAACTGACTGCTGCCCATGCAATAACCAGTGATGTCGGTGACCACAATTCGCTACAGAACACTTAGGATGGCGACAAATTCTGGAGAAGTGCTTGTGGTTGCTAGGTTTTAAACAATTGAAACACAGTTTGTTCTCTTGCACTAGTTTCCATCTGCCATCAAGTGATTTTTCATTAAACATTGGGCAATTTTGTGAGTCATGATCTGCCTTGCAGAAATTACAATTTGGCTGTGTTGGAGGGCGTGTTTCACCAAGTAGTGCAAAAGCAGTATACATCTCATTCTCACCACCCATTTTGGGAGATGAAGACTTTCTTCGGTTTTCTTTACCTTTATCAAAACTTTGATTGCCTGGGTGATGTTCCCATTTGAACTTCTTTCTCCTGCTTCTTTGGACACAACTTGTCGGTTAAGAAATTTAAAGAACAATTCAAGGCCTATTTCATCTTCTTGAGTGTCTGCAAGTGTCAACTCCCATTTTTCCAATAACTGAGGTGGTAACTTGGTCTCAAAAAGGGGTAACAAAATACATCCATGGCTCATTGGATCTTCTCCAAGAGCCTCTAAAGCTCTAGTTCTGTTCATAAAGGTATCATAGAGATCTCTGAGGGAGGATGCATTAACAACTGACTTAGCATCCATCTTGATGACAGATTTCACTAGAAATGAGATGATCATACGTTTTCTTCCATACCTGTGTTTAAGGCATTCAACAGCTGCTTCATAATTTGCTCCGGTTACTTCATATCCGTCTATTGCTTTCAAGGCATTTCCAGTCAGCACCGAGCGTAGATGAGTAAACTTCTGAACATTTGGTAAATCAACATTGTTATGCACTGCAGCTTCAAACTGATCCTAGAAGTTTTGAAATTTCAACACATCGCCATTAAACTTTGGCAACTCAATTCTCGGTAATTTCAGATTTGAGGATACACGACTGTCACTGTATGCAATATCCTTCGAGGAGTGATCTCCCACATCGCAATCTTTATTTAGGAATTCATGAGCAGCATCCACAGCTTTATCTACTTCACTCAGAATTTTTCCCCATCTTCGGAGTTCCTCCTCCATCATATCCTCTGCAACAAGCGTGATTAATTCATTTCTCAGTTGAAGATAATTCTCACGGTACACAGTTAGCCTTTCAATTCTCAACTGCACTTTGATTTTGTTGCTTGCCTTTTGACTTAGATACAAAATATCCTGAATCAACGCATCCATATCCATTTGCAAGGCTCTGGCTTTACGTCTAATTGAACTAACCTCCTGAATTTCAACTTCACTTTTCACTTGAAGAGGTTCCTTCGAAGCCTCAGCTAAATTCGAACTGACTTCGAATCATGCTGAGTGCTCACTAACCTTTTCACTAAGAGTTTTCTCTTTGCAGTAGTCGGCAATCCCTTTTTTCCAAGCATTTCACGAATTTGGTCGACTGTGAGTTGAGATAAATCTTCCATTTTGCTCGAGGAACCGGTGGCCATGTGGTTGCAACTGATGACCTTGCGAATAATTACAAATTTACTGCTGAAATATCTCCTTGACTCCGGCTGTGAAGGACCATGTTAGGAATTACGACGAGACACTGAAGCGTAACACAACTTTAATCCACTGGACTCGGCTACACATCGATTTACAAAGGGGATGTATAGGAGTGAAATTCTGCGACGTACAAAAACCTCCGATAACAAGAGCGGGAACAACAATGAAAGTCACATGACACTCTAAGTCCTACACACTAGGGTGGGGTAAGTATAATTATTCACAGGTCCAATCTCTCAGGCTTCTTTATCACTCTTCCAGTACGAGTACGGGCTGTAACAACCAGTTAGAAGGAGTCTTGCCACTTCAAATAAAACTGCTGCTTCAAAAGTACATTACAGGGGAGAAGTATTTTACACTTGACCTGCTGAATGAAAGAATAGCAGGATTCAGTTATCCTTCTGTAGATGGAAGCAACAAACCAAGTGCTATCAAACAGCAGACATTGGCATCTGAAGCTGCATCTTTAAGTCAATCAGGTATTAGCTACCACAAAAAGTAAATTTTGAATGATTGTGTACTGGCTTTTGAAAACATTACCCAAAAGTACTGAAGAAGAAATTGTATTTGCACCAAGAACAAGCATTCAGCTAGCAGCATATCTTGCAGTTCTCATTGAAGAGTATCTTGAGGGATTCAAAGAACTTCATGAGAGACGACACCTTCCAAAGTACCACAACATGGTCCACTACCCAACGCAAATTGCTAGGTACTTCTAGAATAAACTTTTCAAGGGTGAGGTTATCCAATGTCCACTAAAGAAAAATTCTTAGGGGGAGAAATATGATCTAGACTAAAACAGAACATTGTTACTTATATTTTGAAGTCATTTAATTAGTAAAGGTTGAACTTCATATTTGTTGGTGTTAATTTGTAGGAGAGGGCCACTGGTGAGAAACTGGGCGATGCGATTTGAAGAAAAGCATCACTACTTCAAGAGGCTAGCTGACAGCAACAATTTTAAGAATATTACTTATTCTTTGGCCAAGTGCCAGCAGGCTTTGCAAGCATACTTGCTACAGTCCTCGGCAGGAAACTTCTTGCGAATGTCTTTGGAAGTTGGACCAGGTACAGAATATTTAATAAATGAGTCTCTTATTTGTTACACTGAAAAAAACAAAGTTCTAGAATATCAGCGTAGATCAATTACATTGCATTATTGGTTGTGATCAATCATATGCCTGGAAATGCAAATGTTTTGAGCTAACAATAAAAACAATAATTCAACCAGTGTGCATTCAGTTTACAAAATTGAGAGAAACACCCTACTTCCCCCCTTCCTGCTATTAAGAATGGTTTTGCTCAAGTAAAAGTTATACGAAAGACAGGCATCCATAATAAGTATTTTGAATGGTATTACAAAGAAACTTAAGTAATTTACTTACTGAATTAAAATTCCAATGATATTAATTTCCATATTCTCTTTGATTATCTTACTTAAGGAACAAAGACAACTGTTCATGACAGTGGCTATAAGGAAGAATTGCAAGAGATGTACCCAGAAATAAGTGATGATTGTGCTTTGACAATGTGAGTATCGTTAATGTCTTTATGAAGATGTGCTTAATTTGCACTGCAATAAGAAGCTAAGTGCATACTGTGCTGTGCACTTTGGAACATTATCAGTTTAGACTACTCAATATAATTTTTAAATATTTACTTAAGTGGAATATACAATTTAAGCACATAAATATTACAATATAAATGTCATCCTTACTGAATAAAGCTAGTTAGACTGTTAACCTCCAAGGCAGCTTCACCCTTTTTCATTGGTTCTATGTTCTTTTATTGAATTTTATATATATACATATATATATAGAGAGAGAGAGAGAGGAAAGAGAGAGAGAGAGAGAGAGAGAGAGAGAGAGAGAGAGAGAGAGATTGAAGGGCACTTTGGTAACGTGAAATGGGGCACTTTTGTAACGTTGGGGCACTTTCGTAACGTGGAGTCGGGCACTTTGGTAACTTTAGGGCACTTTAGTAACGTACGGTAAGGCACTTTGGTAACGTTAGGGCACTTTAGTAACGTAGGGTCGGGCACTTTGGTAACTTTAGGGCACTTTAGTAACGTGGGGTCGGGCACTTTGGTAACGTCAAAATACCACTAAGCCACTATCTTTTCCCATGCTTTACATCTTCTTTAAAAAGCCGAATGAGGTACAAAAACAAGAACATTCTAGTGATGTGCCTTAAAGTAAGACATAATTAAATTTCTTGGTTGCTTTACAGGCCTCTGACAGACGTTGCCAAATAAAGATTTAGGGCATGGGGAGGAGTAATTTATTGTTGAAGATCAACCCTCCCTTAATTTTGTTCATGTTGCCAAAGTATTGCTTTCTAGCCTTGACAAGGGACTGAGCGATCAAGTCAGGTTTTTAAGTTAATGTTCCATCCATCACCAAGACAATTAAAGTTCCATCAATGAACTTACGCGTATCGTTCGCATTGTTAATTTCAACTTTTTCAAAGAAGTTGTCGTACGGTACTTGATGAAAATCAAAATAGGGCGTTTGACTTAGGAATTCAGAGTGTGTGCACACAGCAACCCCTGACAGGCAATCAATAAAACAAATAAACAAAAACAAACAATAATTGAGTGTTTATGTATTGTAATTTCCAAACCGGGTGTTGTTAGAGGCCATTTATTTTAAATTTAATTATGGAACCCATCCTGAATTGAAAATACCGCATTGTTACAGCTTAAGTATTAAGTGTGATAATGTAAACATGAAAGCATGCAATAATAGCTCATCCAATAATTTAAACTGCCAATCCTAACACCGAAAAATCATTCTTTAAGAATCTCATGCTACTTGAACCTATTGTAGGTTTTTTTTAACCTTTACAAAAAGCGGAAAGCAAAATTTCCACTAATAAAGAGCACCCATACTAACAGTAATCTTAAACCACCCAAAGGATGCCTTTAAAGTGCTCCTATGATCAAAAAATTCACTTTCCTTTTTCTTTCAGATTTTGAAAGCGTGTTTGCTTGAGACGTGAGTGGCAAAATCTTGAGCTTCAAATTTTATGCAAAGGCTGTTTTCTTTGAGGGCAAGTTTAGGATTTCACAGTCCGACATTATTCACGTTCAAGAATGACCGATTTATACCTCAGAGGGTTGGATCGCGGATAAGATGGCGTCAAATACTCTCTAGCTTAAAATTGCAGCATGTAAACGCAGCTTATTATTTTAAGTCTGAAAGTTCGAAACTCCTGTAGTGCATCATGTATTAATTTAGGCGCGTGCACACAAAATGCATTTTTAAACTAGTGAGCCTTTGACGTTATCTTATCCTTGATCCAGCTCTCTCAAGATTTTAAAGTTGGTAATGGCGGACCATTACTTAGGAAATTTCAGTCAAAAGAAATAAAGGCTTAAAACTTCGGTCACTTGGTGTTCACTTATCGCAGTTTTAAAATACAAAGAAACAGTACAATGGATTTTTGGTCATAGTAGCACTTTAAAATGAAAAGCTTAGCGTTAATTCCTTAGGTCTTTCTAGACCCCCTAACCTTCACAAAAGACGAAAGGATAAATCTTTCATAATTTCATGAAAACGCCATCGCTTCAAAAGTCTTTGCAACAATTCAATTACTGATTTCTTAACTACATAACCTTTGCAAAATAAGAAAAACGAAATGTCAAAAGTAACCACCTCTCAAAAAGCCGATTTCTTTAAGATATCTCGTGGTATTTGAAAGGTTTTGAGACATTTCCAGCCTTTGCTGATTTCTCATCTACTTAACCTTAACAAGAAACGAAAAGCGAAAATTTCAATAATTAAAAGCGCCAATGTTAACAACTACCTTAAGAACAGAAGTTTAGTCTTTGTATTGATGTGCTCCGCTTTGTTTTTTTCTGAAGCACTTTTACAATCACATTTATTTTGTACATGCCAATTGTTCGAGATTCTTCCTCTCCCATCACTCATTACAAAGAAGGCGACGCGCACTCTTAACCTTAGACGTAAGTTGTACAGCTGCTCAAAAGAAGTCAAAGCCCGCGCTTTTCTTTCATTAGTTCGACCTACGTTATCATATGCTTCCAGTGTGTGGGACCCGTACACCCAAATAAACATCAATCAGCTTGAAATGGTTCAGAGACGTGCTGCTCGCTTTGTATTCAAGAACTATTTGCGTCATGTCAGTGTTACTGCCCTAATTAAGGAACTTGGCTGGTCTGAACTATCCAGCGTCAGAAAGCGCGACCGCCTATGTATGATGTTCAAAATAGTTAATAACCTAATTCCTATTAACTTCAACGACCACTTAAGCTATTGTAAAACTGTAACCAGCCGTAATCATGCTAAAAAGCTTAACATTCTTGCTCCCCGCACAGACACTTATAAATTCTCTTTTTTTCCCAAGAACTATACCTGCCTGCCTTTGTAGCAAGCACCGCATCTTTCAATGCCTTTAGGCACCTAGTTGCGGTCGAGGCTATAGTAGCGATTAATTTTCTTGCAACATAACATTTTCCAAGTAATTACACTGAAACTGAAACTGAAGCTGTTTTCCTCCCGCACATCAATTTGGCGACTGACGACACGACTCTAAACTTCTAGAGAGCTATACTGGCCAGTGGAACTTTTCTGTTCTGAAGACTATATTCCACTGTTGATCAGAACCATTCACCCACAGCCCGAGTCTATTCCTAATTATTCTTAATGGCAATAAAAAAGACTTAGCGAAAACGCTCGAAAATCTTGTTTCATGTGAAAATGACCTGTTCGGACTGCAAGATTTGACTCTTGTCTGGTTTTTAGAGTTCAGCCCACCTTATACGCTTTTACTCTTACTCTCCAAGATCAACAAAATGACAGTGATTATGCTTCTATTTTCAATGCCTTTCAGTAGAATGCAAACTCTGAAACTCATGGAAAGTGTTGTGTTTTTAGATTGGAATCAAACATCGTGCAGTATCAATTTTCCTCCCCTTCTTTTCTGTTTAAAGTTAAAGCACTAGGGATAATTGAGTGCAGCAAAAAAAATAAATACGTCATTTCAGAGAGTTGATTTTCAAATTGTACAAGATAATTAATTTGTGCATTAATACTGAAAGGCGCCTGAGAAATTAAACTTGGGACATCCTAATTCAATTGCTTTACCTGCAAGAGTTATTTTTAATTAATCTCCTTTCATATTTCAGGCGGTTCACAAGTTGATTTATGGAAAATTTGTTGAGAAGCTCCTTTCCCTCTTCTTCTTTTTCAAGACGTTCTTAATGGCAGGCTTTGAAACAACACCTCCTCTAACCATAGTACCACACATTCGTAGAAGTACCTTCCTTCGTTTCACTGAAAATATTCTTGCTAAGGTAACTTGAATTTGATGGTCCAACAACATCTGATGAATTGCAGGATTCTTTCGCGTCAGAAGCTTTAAAGAAGCGTGACATTTTAGCAGAAAGAGTTTCTACCTGTTCAGGAGGCTCAGTTTCAGGCATACAATCTGAAGCTTTGTCACTCTCGGGATTAGATGTACTGTTGCGCCATTCACTTCTAATTCGATCGCACACTCTCTTAGCATCCAGTTGCTCTAGAGCAGCATGGCCTTGTATTTTTCCCCTCACGACTTCCATAGTGACTGACTTTTCTTTGATTTCCTCTGAAAACAGCTCTTTGATAGCATTCACATCCTCTTCCTTCCATGTCAAACGCTCCTTCGTCAAACATTCTTGGGACAAGCTCTTGGTGGCTGTTGCAGTTGTGTTATGTGACACAGGTTTCTTCTGTGGTTTTCTCATGATAGAGGAAAGGTTATTGGCAGCCTCAACACATGCCTCTTCTTTTTCACGCAGGCGATAAAACCTTTCTGCTGTGGATGGTTTGTGACCCATCAGATCAGCGAGATCACCTTTCAGGTCTTTGTGATCTTCATGCACCTTTGTCACGGTTGATTTGCGAAATATTGTGGAGCAAACATGTCCTTCCATCTCCGCCTTCTGCCATGCAGAATCAATAGCTGTTGAAATTTGTCCTGATTGTAACTTCTGTCCGTTCCACGACAGAACACAAAGGATGGTGAGTTGCTGTCCTTCTCACTGCTTGAAATCGCCACACAGCTTCGCACTTCATTGACATAGACGTCCAGGTAAGAGAATAAAGTTGGAGTCAACACAACACGGGCGGGTCCATGTACGTCAGCAGTTTTTGTGGTTCTTCACACTTATTAACATGCTTCCTTGATTGGTCTTTTTGACTTTCTTGAACTCCTCAATGGTCATATTAGCTAACACTCCAGACCTATGAGCATTTGCAATCGTCATTTCCGTCAGAATGAAATCTCTTATCAGAGTGTACATAGACTGATTTACTTCAAGCGCATGCGCTCCACTCAGTTGGCCAATATAGGAAATCGCGGTTCTTGCAGATTCACTACGTTCAAACTTTGACACCATTTCTGGCGTAACTAACTTTTCAAGATCTTCATTTTGTTTTTCTAAATGTCTGCGGTTACTATCCTTCTTGTAGGAGGATGACCATAGACGTGCTTTTTCTTCAATTTTTTGGATCGTGTCTGGCATTAACTGTTACGCTTGATGGCTCCTCTGTTCTAACAAAGGAGCAAAAAGTTCCTAAGACTTAGCAAGTGAGCTTTCACTGTATCTGGCTTGTACATTTTCTCTGCATAATCTTTAAGACATCTGTCCCGAATCAATTCTTATTAAAGAGAGAGGACAACTTTCTCTCTCGGAGTCAATTGTGACAAGCATCTTACGAACTTGAGAGCAATGCTGTTTTGCCATTTTGTTCATCCCTCCTTCCACCATCTGCTGTTTGTAGCCACT
>NC_090889.1:6771379-6781379 GCF_036669925.1 Montipora capricornis
CTGTCGTATTCTTCTCTATCCAACACACGAGGCAATTTCCTTTGTCAGCTTTCATGATGACTCTGGAGCGGTCTTCTTTAACGCATGTAAAGCTTTGCTTTCTTTCTTTAGAGATGTTGTGATTAGGTTAAAGAAGCCCTTTGGAGGATCGCAGCCGCAGAGGTTCGTATTTGATCTTTAGATTCAACAGGTAAATATGAGATAGAGGCTTCAATTTCGGCGACAAAGTCCTTTAAAAGGAATTTTGGACGGCGTCGGGGCAAACTTCGGGCCTTTTTCCAAGAGCGAACGCTCGGAAGGAAGGAGTGGTTTCTTGGAGAGGTTAAAAACCAATTGTTTTTATCCACGACATCAGTAGGACAGTTGTGGGAGGTCTTCAAGTTATTAAGCTTCTTATCGTGTCTTGCTTTGATGTTGTTCCGTACAGAATAAGCTCTTTTTGTAAGAACTGTATTGAGGACGAGAGGGCAGCATCATCATTAATGAAGAAAGCTCCTGCTTGGCGTTATCAATAATCCTGTTTGCCGATTAGATCTGATCATGGCAAATGGAGATGTTACAAGAAAGAAAGCGAGGCCTCCACCACCTACACCTACTCCAGAAGAGTTGGTTGGTATGTTTTTTAAATGAGTTGAGCCAACAAACCGACGCAACTTTGCAGTCCTTCCCTACATCAAAGGCATCACGGACCTCTCACAAGAATCCTCAAGGAACACGACATCCAAGTCACTAGCAGACCAGTTAAAACTTTACAGCAGCATTTCCCTATCCCTAAGTTTCGACCTGCCGAAGACGACCAGTGCAATGTCATCTATAAAATTCCATGCGCATCTTGCCCGTGGAGCTACATTGGCGAAACTAAAAGATCCTTTACTACTAGGAGAAAGGAACATATGAGGAACTTAAAGCATTGTACTAAAGGCTCAATGTCGCAAAACACGCGTGGACTTTAATCATGATATTGACTTTAACAATTCTAAAATCATTGACAAAGCGAACAACCGGAGCAGAAAGACATTGGAGTCTTGGCACACGGCAAAAACTGTAGGGGCAGACAACAATTGTGCCCGCTCCCAAGACAATATCACATTCTGTTAAAGAAACACTAATTTCTTAACATTTTAAACATTCTTTCCACTACATGCTTTTACCCTTTAATTTATGCGAATTTTTCGTTATATTTAAATTTCTTTCGCTTTTAGGCTTCACACATTTTTATCCGTTGAAGGCAGCAGTTCAGTCTGTCGAAAGCTCATAGTTTTTTCAAAACTTTTTACCAGAGAACGATTTTACTTTTTTCTTAGAATTATATTCGTTAACAAAAACGGAAGGTGTAACGAATAACACTGTCTAACACAACATGTAATAATAAGAGCTTTTTAACTGATTCTTAGAATGATTAGTGACACTTTCTTTTCTCTATCTATCGCAACGTGGAAATAAACTAAATACTTGGTGTAACAACAGTTACTACATGTACAACGGCAATAACGGGTTCATGAACTGATCGTTAGAACAATTAGTGATAGTGACACTGTGTAACGCAACGTGTAATAGACTATTTATTTCGTCTAACAATGTTAGGCTATATTGGAAGCCTTTTAATCATGATGGAAATACAATAAATATGTGGTTTGAGAATGTTAGTGACCACTTTGGAACGTTTGTTGTAAGTTACCACTATGTCCTTTAAACTTAGTAAGAGTTTTACGAACTCATTCTTAGAAGGATCATCAAGCACTAACATTGCATTTGAACTACCGAAAATGCATTAATCAAAATGGGCCATCGCCACAAAATGAGCGATCAATGCGCCCTTGATCAAATTTGTTGTAGTTTAAACGGTACTCAACATTGTTCTGCGAGGTTGCCACCTCCGCCAAATCCTCTATTGAAAGTTGAAAGCCTATTGGCATTGCGTACCATTTTATTGGTTAGTGCGTGTAAATACATGTGATCTCCATGACATAAGATGTCATCGATATTTGTTTGTGTCCATAAATCGACCGAATTCGATCGATTGCACAGCAATCACAGTGGCACACAGTTCAAGTCCTGGTATAGTCATCTGCCTGATCGGGGCCAACGAATTTTCCCTTCAGCATTCACCGCAAGAAGATAGAAGACAGAGAAGCGTCACAGAAGTGATGCAGCTCATATTTCACTGGCCTTCCGAAATCTGCAGGCATCAAGCAACATTCAGCCTTGAACTGACCCAGTAGAGGGAGCTCGTCCAACCACTTACTCCACCGCACTTGATTCTCTGGACTCATAGTGGGGCAGATATATGCAGAATTTGTGTGGAATTGTGCGCTTTTGGGTTAAAAGCGTCATATTTGGTTAAATGTTGCCTTTTTACACTGATTAATCTCTGATATGGAGCCATGGCGAATTTTGGTGCTGTCGCGAGTTATGGCGATTTTATTTAAACGGCAGCCATCTTGACCGGAAGTGAAATGATGAATATCCAGAAGTTGAATGTCTTTGCTTTTCAGTAACTCTTAAGTTCAAAAATCCGTTCATTTTTTCTTATTTACAAAGACTGCAAGGCTGTATTATTGCAATTCCGGAGATTGCATTTATGGAAATAGAGAATTTTAGCGTTTGGTTTTACCTTATCTAAACTGGAAGTGCTGCACACTTTTGCCGGAATTGCTGAGGGAATGATGTAAAAAATAAAGCATTTGATTACTACAAAACTGTGAAGGTTGTAATAGAAAAAAAAAGATTGAAAATAGACATAGCCATTGTTTAAGTGACGGTTCTTGCTACTTTGAAAATTGAATTCTGTTAAGTTTACTAAACCTTACCCAAACTTTGAAACAGCCAATGCTGGGGATGGCCAATGAGAAATCAGCCGCGGAGGCCTGAGTTAAATTACCCATGATGCAAAACGCCTAATAACATTCACACTTGTTCCACCATTTTTTTTTCTTTGTTGGGTTACACTTTCATGTGTTAGAACGCAAGAATTTATCAAGGAGAAGTACCACAGGCAGATAGGAGTTAGCTAGAAAGATTATGAAAGGTAGTTTAGACCTTAAAAATAATCTGGAAGAGATCTGTCACTGCATGCCCTGTAAGTATTATGTGGTAGATCCCCACTAAAAATTAAAAACTAAAAAACATTTCCACTTAGCGAGGTACTAGTAAGTGGGTATTTAAGTAACCTGAGAAGAGTTCTGAAAATGGTATCCATGTTTTTCATTTTTTTAGTAATTTTGGTACAATTTCAATATCTAACAGCCACTATAGTTTAAAACATATTTTTGAGAACACGCTTAAATCAGATTTTTCTACATTTTGATCTGAAAACAACCCGTAAGTAAATGTAATGATCATATAGGGAAGTTCGTGGTAGCTAATGGTAAATGGCTAAGAAAATAGTTCGACAAAGGATATAGATGTGAGTTCGAGTTAACAGATTTTTAGTCAACTAATGTAAAAATACAATTAAATCCAGTGAAATAAGTATTTGCTTAAGTTAACGTAGAGTTCCAGTTAACCAGATTAACTATGTTTTTTAACTTTTAGTGAGCTCAGTTTGTATCAATCGACTATTGCAATGCAAAAAGATGTACTGAGTATATACCTTACTGTGCAGAAACTTGACTTACGCGTAAAGAAATGCCGAAAAGTGTCAGTAACCCCGGAGATAAACAGGCAGCACCCGATGCTATTGCTAAGACAGACTGGACTAAATGTGCCATTTGCCAGCAAAACAAAGTAGAGCCTTTACGGTGTCCCACAGATTCCAAGCGCTCGTGTGATGTTGGATCAGGCTACAAGACCTTGGCTGGGAATGTAACGAAGTTCAGGGATCTCGATTGCATGCCTATACAGGTAGATCTTTCATGGCTAGATGAAGGTGAGGGATTGGAGAATACGTTCGTAAGGTGGAAAGCGTGCTGGCACAAAAGTTGCTACGACCTCTTCAATTCTACAAAGTTAAAACGAGCAAAAAAAGACAGGCACCTGAAAGTGAACACGTTCAGCTTCGCCTGCATTTCTTGACAACTGCGGTACATGCTTTTTTTGTGACGAGTATTCTACACATAATAACCCTCTTCACAATGTCTCAAGTTAAGCGCTGGCGACTTGGTAGCACTAGAGGCTAAATATCACGCCCCTTGTTTAGCATCACTGTATAAAAAACTGAGAGAGTCAAAGAGGAAGGCGAAGAAGATGAGACAAGCCCTCAACTACCGGAGGGTATCGCGCTTGCGGAGCTAGTTTCCTTTATTGAAGAGTCACGCATGGTCAGTACTGCAGAGCTACCAGTTTTCAGACTTGCCGAACTTGTGGATAAGAATACATCCCGTTTGAAACAACTTGGACGAAACACACCTGCATGCATTCACACTGCACGTCTAAAAGACCGCATTCTTTCACAAATTCCAGCTCTCAAAGAACACAAGCAAGGACGTGATGTATTTTTGGCCTTCAAAACGGATCTTGCCAACGCACTACAGAAAGGTCATAAGGAAGACATTGACGAAGAAGCGATGCACCTTGCCAAAGCTGCAATAATTGTACGCAAAGAAATGTTCACACAGAAATACACATTTGACGGATCTTTGGAATCGAACTGCCAGATGAACTCCGTTCCACCATCACTGGTATCTCTTGACAATATGATTCTCCATGGTCCTAACATTGAAATGCAAGCAAGCACTTTAACCAAGTCTCAATCTGGTCTTACCATCTCTCAGTTGATACAGTGCAACAGCTACCATCGCCGTAGCAGTGGAGAAGTTAAGAGAGACACGGCTTCCCATTTTTGTAGGACTGTCTATCCATGCCAAGACCCGAAGTCACAATCTTGTAGAAAACATGCACACCCTGGGACTTAGTGTTTCGTATGACACAGTTCTTTCCATTTGTGACCTTTCACGCGAAAAGGGGGCTTATGGATTTCACTATTGCTCAGTGAAAAAGTTCACGGCGTGGAATCGAAGACCGTGAAAATAATGAAGTCACGTCGTGAACTCACTTATGTTCACGCCGTGAAATTGTTGCAACGCCATTTAGAATAATTTCGTGGTCTGGTTTTGGAATGAAAATTGCGGTAAACAAGATAAACAATGTTTTGCGTCGGAAATCGAATAATGGTATTTATATCTTCTCTTGTGTGCAAAGGTTTAAGTTTTTATGGGGCGCCGTTTCGTTATTTTCGGCGAAATCGAAGTTGGTACGATTGTTTTGCTTTGTTGATGGCACGACGATCTGTAATGTGGATGAAAATGACGCCTAACACGAATTACACTACCGAGCAAAACAGTTTATTTCTTACAGTTTCTCCTGTAGTATAAACAATCAAATACACTAAAAAAAATTAGTGTAGGAGGAGAGGGAAGCATCCAAAAGCGCACTAGACACCATACAAGGGATGCTCCCCAATTCTGCATGTAATCAACGGTTTGGTCAAAAATACGCAATGAAATTGACATCCCTGATGTGGATCTTAAATCCCTTCAGCGGTTTTAACCGGCCTCAGCTAATTTATGGGAACATTTTTGCCGCCGTCGGCCTGCATTCTTGATTTTTGCTCAAGCTTATGCAGTTTAAAAGTAACACGAAAAAGTTACTGGTTACTGTACAGTGCATGACAAGTTTGATGTTTACGGAATTCTGTGCATGCAAATGAAAGGCAAACATTTTGTGCGAAGAGTACAACATCCAAAAAGATGTCATTAATTTCCACTTCGATGAAATACAAACCTTGACGAAAATGTTGTTACAAGTGCTGGCAAATTTTGGGGACTAATGTTCTTCGATTTTGTCGTAAAATTTATGCGCTGCTCGCAGCCTCAGATTCTAGGAAAAAGTATTCGTATTAGGTTTGGATTTTAAGGGAAATTTTGAGCGGTTAGTCGCACCATTTGGCGCACTTAAAAACATACTATAAAGCGAGTTGCTGTGATTTTCCAAGTTGCCCCAAAGATTAATGCTCATAATTCATTTTCTGCTTGGCGATCTCGAAAAGATGTTTGGATCACTGCTCGTCCTTGCCGGAAAATGCTCAGTACTCACTTGCTCGCAAAATCCATTCGCTGGCATGCAGGTTTTTTTTTTTCCACGGCGTGAATTATTTTACGCCGTGAATTTTTTCACGGCGTGAATTATTTCACTACCCGGCATGAACTAGTTCACGGTGGTATGATAAATTTTCACGCCGAGTTCACTCTGTTTTAAAGGAATTTCACGCAATTTCAGCTTGCTTTATATAATTTCCTGGTTTCTGCCGTAAAATCAGCATCATCGTGAAATTTTCATAAGCCCCCTTTTCGTGTGAAGGGTCACATTTGTAATGATTTGGGTAATGCTGTTTGCCATTGCTATCAGGAAGAAAACGTTGTGTGTCCATGTAATCTTCGATTAAATCTGTTTACGACAGCTGCTGTGGATAACATTGACCACAATCCTAGTTCTACAACTGCACAAGATTCTTTCCACGGAACAGGAATCTTGCTGACACTACATTTTGTCTCACCTTTAACTTAATTATTAAACATTTCCATTTCCACCTATCTCTCCTTATATACATTTTTTATAATATTTTTATTTGTTATCATAGCAAAAGGAACACAGAGAATTTCGAGTTGGCATGAACTTTAGCGTGAAGTCGGTGTGTATTTCAAGTTACCTACAAATTTGTTTAGCTTCTCACCTACTTTTAGTCTAACCAGTGCAAAACAACAAGAAAAGTAATTTAATCCAGCCCATTACAACTTTCTAACTTTTTAGCCTGTTCTCCATACAGAATGGACTTTAAAAGCATTTTAGTTTTCTTTTTTTCCCAGGGCTTTTTCTTACCTACGCAGGATAAAAGTACAAGCAAACTCCAACTCCAGCTCCAACTTACTGCCAAACGTTGACAAAGCGCACTGATGGTTCAAGAATTGCCCTATATCCTGTGAAACCAGCCCACATTCTGTACACTTGAAGCTTGTGCTGTCAAAATCCGCCATGTTTCTTCACCACCGACGTGATATAGTTGAATTCGCGGGAAAACATACACGGCCAGGGATCTGGAACTAGGAACTTGTCCCAAAGGAACACAAATTTCGGGTTCATACCGAAAATTCCCACTTTTTGATCACCTCCTGAGGTGACCCAAATATTACCGGAAATTTTTGCGCAATATGGCGTGTTCCATTGGGGTTCTGACCGGAATTCCCGGAAATTTCCGCCCAATGGAAAGCGCCCAAGTGATCACGCATAGAGTTGTTCTCTGGCAAACTCCAGCGAAGATGGTAAACAACTGCGGCAACAATTGACAAGAAACCTCTTGGAAGACGTGATGGTGTTAGTTGTACCCACAGAACTTAGTGATCGGTGCAACATGAGTTGTCATTAAATTGCTTATACTTAAAGCATCCGTCCTTAATATAAAGGCACACGCCACCATGTTCTTCGGATGACCGATCCTTTCTTATAATGCTATAACCTGGAATCTCAACGACAGAGTCCATGGCGGTAGATTTTAGACATGTTTCTGTAATAAAAGTTTTTCCTTGATGGAGTTACACTGGGTTCTTGTGGTCCCGCACCCCGCACGTGATCTCTCACTATTTGATTAATAGAGCCAGTAGAGTGATATGGAAAGGTGACGTTTTGAATATTTAATGTTCCAATATTGAGATTTTGCTGAGTTGATACTTCAACTTCAATACTAGAGCTAAAGACATTATTTAACGGTGGCAGACGAGAGAGTAGATTACGGCTTGCCAAATCATGTCCAGTAAGTCTTCCATATCCTATTGTCGACCAGGCAACGCCAAAGAGCTCCACCGAGAGGTTGTAGCGAAATTGAGAATCGAGCAGCCACCAGAAACGCTTTGGAGTAAATCATTGCCATCTACGAAATCCCCAAAATGTAGATAATGTGTTTTTGAAAATGTTTTATGGTAAAAATTAGAATGAGAGAGAGCAAGACGGAAACGTGTGCTGCCTGCTAGGCGCTCTTCCCAGTGAATCTGAGGGATTATACAATTCCAAATTAATCTTTTCCTCTCAACTTTGTGTGTGGTATCGGTGATGAAATGTCTACATGACGCCGAATATGGCCGCCTCATTTGATGCTCCTCGAAGAATTTTAATTTTACTCGTATTTCAGTTACTTTTTCTATCACTTTGGTTACACAAAGATCGTATTTTGAACACAGTTCCTGTTTCATTTCAAGCATTTGGATTGGATCGACCTTCTTTTCATTTTCGGAGACTATCTTCATTTGGGCTCAGTTGACGATCAATTTCTTCCTGGCAGAAACATGGTTATGTTTGCTACTTGTTGCCGCCCCTTGACCTTGCTATTTCTCAGGAAAGAAATCCTGGCTTGCACGTACTCGCCTTCTTACGCTATTTCCCCCGCTGACAATCAATCAAGTCAAGCCCAAATTCTTACGAAGTTCTACTCCCGAACCGATCTTCTCCGCTTACGCTCTTTGGGTCGAAGCCATTTGGATCAAACTTCATTATGTCTACTCAAAGCCCTTGGTATTTTTAAGTACCGAGGATGTCGTGCTGGAAAGGCTAAACAAGCCAGGAAACATTCTTCCGATTACTTCTTCGCGTCGGGATTGTAGATCATTAAATATTCAAATTGTCACCTCTAATGGTGTCAACTCGTCTGTTTTGAAGCCTCTGAGATCATCACAGTCATCGAGTCTTCCTTCAAACAATCTTCGTTTTGCCATTTGTAATGCTCGCTCCGTCAGGAACAAAGTTGAAACAATCATTGACCATGCTGTTGGCAATGACATCGGTGTCTGTATTTTTACCGAAACTTGGTTAAAGGATCTAGATTCTGTCTGCATGGCTATTTATTTAAGAGTTTCCCACGGCAATCAAATCGATCTGGCGGTGGTACAGGCATTTTATTCCGCGACTCGTGGATGGGAAAGAACATCATTCTTGTGAATTTTCGGAATGGATTCTGAAGACAACAAATCAGCAATATTGCTGTTTACCGCCCTCCCAGCTCCTCTTCATCGTATCTTGAAAACATTTTCATGTGTCCTGAACCTCTCGTTATCTGTGTGAATCAGTAGGTTTTTAGTGCACACTAGTACATAGCAAGTTGCCTCTAATAGAAACTTTGATATCTAGAAAAGCCAATGAAGTTTCCGAAATTTCCCAGGTATATTTAAGAGCCGGATGAAAAGAGTTGACGGAGGTTATAAATTGATCGAGTTCTTCTCTGCTGGATGAAATAGCGCCGATGCAGTCGTCGAGTTCAGGTTTGGGGCCATTGTACTGATCAAAAAATTGGTGTTCAACATATCCTACAAAAAGATTGGCATAGCTAGGTCCCATTCTTGTGCCCATCGCTACACCATTAATTTGTTTGTAATAGTTGCCTGCGAATGAAAAACAGTTAAGTGTTAAAACTAGTTCCGCAAGGCGGAGGAGCGTTTCCGAGCTAGGTTCTTTGACAGTGTGTTGATCGAAAAAGTGTTTAAGTGCTTGAAGACCTTCGCTATTAGGAATGACTATGTATAGAGATGTAATGTCCATGGTGAAAATAAGTTTGTCTTGGCCGGAGAAATTGAAATTGCGGAAAATTTGTAGTGCGTGTGTACTGTCTTTAATGTATGATGGCAAAGATTTGACGATAGGTGTAATAATCCTGTCTAAGTAGCTAGAAATGAGTTCGGTGGGGCAACTACAGGCAGAAACGATAGGGCGACCTGGGTTGTTGGGTTTGTGAATTTTAGGCAAGAAGTAAATGCACGAAGTTCTAGGGGTGTTGATGATGAGATTAGTGGCAGTGTCCGGTAATTCTTGATTAACTATAAGATTTTGAATGGTGTCTTTGACAAGTTTTTGATTTTTGGAAGTGAGATCTTTAGGGATTTTGGCATAAAACGAGGTATCCGAAAGTTGCTGCAAAGCTTCTTTTTGGTAAAGGTCGGACTGCCAAACAACTACCGTGCCGCCGTTGCGTTTACTAAGATTTTTAAGCGCCGCCCACTCTTCCGAGGAAAGGTTGGAAAAT
>NC_090889.1:6796379-6798879 GCF_036669925.1 Montipora capricornis
TGTAATGCTTTTTGGGCTCTTGTTTTCAATTGTTTTAATTTCCTGTTTTGGGATTGGCGGGTTTTCAACTCTGGAATTCTAGCCCCACGGGGAGGTTCCCCTAGTGATTGTTTTTCAAAGTTTTCAATCTCTTTCAGCAACTGTTCGTTTTCTTTTTACATTTTTTCTACAATGTTATGTTCATTTACATATTTAGTTGTGACCTCTGTAAGCATTTCATTGTATAGTTCTTCTTTTTCCTTTTCAAGGTTTTGGTATTTTTCTCTCCACTGACCAATTTCTTCTTTTGCCTCTTTTAGTCTTCTTTCCATCATGCTAAGACTTGCTTCCCACTTTCCCACCGAAATGACATCACTCTTAAGAATTGAGACCTTGATAACTTTTTCTTCATCCTCAAACCTTTTGGAAAGGGATCCACTCCTGTTCAAATTTGCTTTCGCACTGGATGCTTGAGAGCAGTGATAAGTCAAACGTTTTTCGACTCTCTTGCTTTCAGGGTTGATTTTAAATGCATTTCCGGGGATGTTCCCATTGACCATGTCAACATACTTAAGACCGGGAGTTTCTTTTTTTAATTGGCACCACCTCCTTAAAACCTTTTTTCCTTATCCCCAACCCCTCCTTGCCGTTGTTCTTTGACATAATTACAGCAATTTTCCGGAGGATCGCATAGAAAGACCAGTGGGTCGCGTGCTGGGTTAACCTCTGACATTTGTCACAATTTTTTATGCTTATTGTGTCATTGTGTGCAAAAAATAAAACAAAACACCTAACTAAAACCCTTAGGTACCAGCTCTTCCGGGCTACAGTGTAGTCTACAGACATTTTTTTTTCGAAATGGCGGCTGTTTTTACAAAGCTCTTTTCCGAAAAGGTGGACTGCGAATTGGATGTCCTTCCCCGCGCGATTGGTGTAATTTGTCCTGTCTGTAAGAATATGTATGGATCAATGAATATTTGGCTGGAAATTTAGGACAAATAGGAGCTTATTTCTGGGTCATAAAAGAGCTTAATTCATTGTGATCGTGAAGTTCAATTTAGCTACGCAGATCACGAATGTTATACAGGGAAGGTACGCGCCTACTTGGAAGGTCAGTATGATTCTTTCTTTGTGTATTGCATACAATTATCCTTGTGTAAAGTTTTAAAAACTACCGAGAAAAACGCAACGACCACTTGTTGTACGATTCGTGGTGATATGGTAATTTGAAATTGTTTGCATAAACTTTCATTTCCACATCCGGATCTCCGCGTACTGGTCGAGATAAAGTCCACACGATAGTTTTAAGCATCGAGATAGTGAAGATTGTCTACCGTTTGTAGTAGCCATTAGCCTAAAAACCTTCCTGGCCAAGCGTTTCTTAAAAAACGCAACGAGTATCAGTTTGATCAACATAAATTAATGGGTGAAGTAAAGCTTTGGTGGCCGTCTCTTAGTTCCACATCCGAACGCCTTTCAATTGGTACCAAAAGATGATGGAAAAAAACTTTCTTTCTTCAATGTCATATATTTCTTTGTTGCTCTTTAGGAGACATCAAATTTTAAGTCTCTACATGTATTGCGCACACGCATTCAGAATTCCTGGCCATGTTCATTTAACATAGCTTCCTTTCCTCTGTAAATTTGTGCTGGTTTTGTGTATTTATCGCCATAACAACAAACAACCTTGTATCCATAACCACAGTCTGTATGCTTCGGATAAGCTTCAGTCATTGTTTGGTTGACATCCATGAATTTTTTCAGTCATAGCTTCAAAGTCTGCATAAATTACAAATGGAACAGCCAACTGTTTATGGAAATTATTGAATTTTAATATGTTGTTGTCTTTTGTCGGCATTTTAATCGCTTGTGTGCCATTCACTTGGATGCAGTTTTCTTTGTGATTGATCAATACTTTTTCAGAACTGAAACACTGAAGACAATGCATGCAGAAATGTTTGGTTATACATGAACTTGTTGAAATCTTTGATAAGAACATAGTGCTTGTTTTCATTTTCTGTGATCAATAATAGATTCATGTGGTCTTCATGCATTTCTTTTGAAACAAATCGGGTATGGTTGTTTGTTTTCATAACCAAAAACGTTGATGTTGATTTCATTCTGCTTTTCTATTTTGTTGTACTGTTTCACAGTCACTGGAAATTCAATTTCTGAATAATCCAAATTTTCAATGTATTGTTTGTCAACTTTTTTGATTCTCTGTGGGTTTTTGGCTTGAGGGTTTAAATGTCGGATATGACACCATCTGAAGCATTCATTATCCTCATTTTTTATGTTGATCAATCCCTTTGCACTGTTTTTTACTTCTTGTGGAAATTTGATATATGATGAGCGGTTCGTCGGTTTGTATTTCACAATGTCAAGATAATGATTGTCAACAGATTCAGTTGTTCAGAAATCCAGATTACTATCTGGTTCAAAATATTTTGTTTTCATAATTGTAATGATTTGGTAATCTCTGTGTTATTTATAATTGTTTGAACTTGACTGTTGAAATGGG
>NC_090889.1:6808879-6813879 GCF_036669925.1 Montipora capricornis
CCAAACGTTTTTTCACCATAGCTGGAACAAACAGAGTATCATTTCCATGAAGAGAATCATTTGTCAGTCTCAGAACAATCGTTTCCCTTTTACGGTAAGCGCTACTCAGATTCTTTTTCTGGTTTTCCGAAAATTTCACATTTATTTCGAAAAGTTGAGTCATTTGCTGTATATAATATATGTTATATAATTTTTCCTATCATAAAACATATTTACTTTAACTGATTCATTGCTAAACATATATGACATAATTTAAACAATAACCAATTCATTACCCACCTTGTCAATCACAACTGTTTTGTCATATAAAACGATAGCATGTACGTTGAAAGGACTGTTGTCTGCACTGTTTGCGTTCAGTATATAGCTGAAGATCAATTGTTTTGGGTCTCTTGTCACTCTCTTCGCTTGATATGACAGATCGAAAAAGATGATTGGATACAAACTTTTGTAATTGGATAAATTCAATTGATTTCCAGTATTGTAATCACTCTTTCTCATCCCATAGGAATGGGAGATCCTTACTTTACTTTCAGAATCATATTCTGTTTCGGGATAGAAGACACCATTTCCATAATCCAAACAACATGTTGTCAAATAACTTCCGTTTGCTTGATCGGCATTGATATTATAGGTATCGAATTCATATGGATTCGCCTTTGCATTGCTTGATTTAGCCCGTTGTAGATATACAAAGATAGCCGTAACATTATCAATACTGGAGGAATCCACTGCTATGTGTTGGTGCTGACACTGCATACATTTCTCTGCTATACGACCATTGACACTGAGTCAAAAAATCATCCGTGAATTTTTTGTAGAGACTGCCTTTTGGTGTCAATTTTGGGACCCATAATAGGAATCTATTGATAACCACCCGTCCGTCATCAGTTGCTGCACTTTTTTGGAGCAATTTGTAGCCATTCTGTAGTCGTATGTTAAATTCTAACTGCATAGGCACGAGTAACTTATCCTCCAACTCTTCGAAGAAAGAGTACCTATTTAATGGTATGACTACATGGACATCATTAAGTCCTGTCGTTAAAAGTCGTCTAGCCTTGAAACCTGCATTCTGATTAGCATTCGCTATCCTGTAATCCGTATCAAGATACCAGACCTTTTTTCGCTACTGAGCCACTATAATCGCACTATACTCAAGGAGGTTTTTAACGAAAGTTACCTTATGGAGATTATCAGTGTTGTACACAATTTTCCCAGCACTTTTAATCATTATGTGAGAAATCAACTGTTATACGATCACCCCCGTAGCCTGTGCCATCAGCTAATTTTTGTGCCTGAAATTGGACCTCTATGAAAGCATTATACCAATCGTATATTGAAGACCTGTTATTAATTGTGAACTTGTAGTAATTTTTTGCTTGATATTGTCCATAGACCTAATCGGCTAACTCAATGTTGTACCCAATTCAAACCCTTTGGGAATAAAACGTTTTGTTCCAGGTATTTCCATATCATTTAAATATGAATGCTACATTATCATGCAAATACAATACACAAAGAATCGTAATCCTGGGAGATTTGAATTGGGTACAACATTGAGTTATCCGATTAGGTCTATTTGCGGGGATCCGGATTACATTTTCGAGTTGGAATCGCACCAATTCATTTCTCTGAAGCTATTCACTTGTTCTAAAAGACATTATATTATTATATTAGATAATTTTTCATTTGAAGACTCCACGCCTTCTTTTTATACCTGATCCTGATATCTATTGAGGATCATATCAGTACTTTCCCCTTGTTGTTCAATTGCTTTTTGTCTTGTATCTCCAAGTCTTTTCATTATTAGGTCTCCTGACTTCTCGGATATCTTTTTACCTAGTCGCTCACCTGCATGAGATACTCCTGATTCTAACGCCTTTTTTGCTACAGGCTTAACGAATTTCTTAATAACAGATGACACAACACTCTTCATTGGTTTGAATATATTATCAACAATAAGCCCTGATCCTTTGGGTTTATATACAAATTTATTAAGTTTTGGATGACAAAACCTTTTGAATTCATACGGTTTCATTTATATTATTATGTTAGATACTTTTCAGAATCAATGAGAAAGATGTATCTGCCCCATTTAAGTCAACCAATCTTCTTTTTCCGTCAGTTATGTATATTCTGATACTACTTATACATGTAGTACTCTTATTCACAGGATTGAATGTGACTCTTTTTGGTTCAAGTGTAAAGGAATAACTTGGTTGGAGTACACTGGTCGAGACGGAATAAATGATGTCTGTCTCCTGACCGTCTGCAAGGCTTTCGTTTATCAAATCACAATGGACATTAAGAATATCAGTATCTTGTGATAAATTTGGCACTCGTGGATCGATGTTTATGTTACTTGTCAATAATTTTTTATCAAACCCAATCAATTCATTAAAATTACTTGATCTTAAATCAAGCTGATATTGATTGGCTAAATAAACCGTAACTCGAAATGTTGTATTATCGAATTCAAGAGTGATAGGATACTTGTCACCTGTCTTTGTTATATTTTTGATATATGCGTTAAAATCAGTATAATTCCAGACTCCAGCTGGAAAAGTAATATCATGAAATGTTGAACCATTATCTGAGCTACATTTAATTAATTGATTACCATATGATGAATTTACATTAAACCATGTGAAAGACATGTTAATAATTCGGTTAAGACCAATAACATACTGCAAATTACTATCCAAAATGATCAGTCTATTAAATTTTGTTATGAAGTTTTCAGGCTTTTGATTACCTTGATTTTTTACATTATAAGATGATAATAATATCTCTCATTCCATTATATGATACTATTACATTATATTTTGAAATATTTACTATATAATTTACTGTATTGTGGTCTATTTATTGTCGACATTTTCAATAATGTGTCCAATATAGCTACTCCAGTATTACGCATCTTAATTGATGTGTTACCTGCTAAAATTGAACCAATAATCAATTCTAATTTTTTGAGAAGCTGTTTTTCGTTGTTGAAAAACACAACATTACCCCCTCTTTGAATCCCATAACCTTTTATTGTTTTGACTTTATTTCATAATGTTTAATATATGACTTTAATGTAAATCCAGAGTTGTCAATTCTTTTGTTTTGCATTGCCTCTGAGCTTCTGATATGGCTCAACTTTTGTATTGTTTTGTAAAATGTGATTTAAAGCCTTTTAATTGATTCCTTCTAAATTTCGCATCTTTTAAAATGTTGTTTAGATAGGCCTTGGTGTTTTTGGGTGTCATTTCTGGTTGATTTAATACTTTTTCAACAGAATCATAATCCGTAATACCAATATCATTCAAAATCTCATTACTCATATCTTCATCATCTAATGCATAATCGTTCTCATCGTTGTCATTGTATTCCGGTGGCAACTCTTGTGGTTCTTGAGGAAAGTACTGAGGATCGATATAAAAATCTTTATTCCCTTCCAAAAGATCATGTAAAGATTGTTCATATGTTGGTGGTATTGGTACTAGTTGCTTAGTAGTCTCAGGTTGAATTCATTCATCAAATAAATCACCAAGATTCATGTCTGGCACCTCATTTTTGATATCAATGCCGTAATTTGGAACTTTCTCCTTCTTCTGATGTCGTTTTTTCCTTAGAGGCATCCTCAAATTTCTGTCAATAACATCATCTAATTTACTAGTCACTGGTTTGAATACCTTCGCCAATGCCTCCTGGCTTGTCTGTTCACCAATTTTATGTTTCGTAATTGCATCATGGACATACTGTAATTGATCGTATCCCCTAATTCAGATTTACTCTTTTCAAGTTCTTTCCATTTCAATAAGCTCATTATATTATTACATTACATAAAAATGAAAATCATATGTAAAAAATAACGTTTAACACCGTGTTTAACACCGCGTTGTATTGAAATCATATACCCACATAATATAAATGATCATACCAAATTATGAGATTGAAGATGATATAGTCTCGAACTTTAGAATGTTATATGATTTTATGCCTGACCGATGTTTCCGAATGCTGATTTGCGGCCCATCTGGGTCGGGAAAAACGAATACACTGATGCATATGATCATGGAACTGCTCTTCTTTGATAAGATCTTCCTCTATGCGAAAAACTTAGAGCAGTCCAAGTACCAAAATCTTATTGATGTGTTCCAGCCAAAAAGTGATGAGGCTGGTTACAATGTTATTGAAGCAAGCCAGTATCTGAATTAACAGACGATGGTCAGAAACTGGTAATATTTGACGATTTCGTATGTGATAAGAACCAAAAATCATTAGTCGACTATTTTATATGGGGGAGACATAAGAATTGCAGTATGATTTATCTTAGTCAGAGCTACTATAAGACACCAAAAGACATAAGATTGAACTGCTCACATTTCTCTATTTATGATTTCCCAAGTGTTTAGGAGAGGAGCCTAATTTGTCGTGAAACAGTATTCCAATATAATTATACGAGAAAGCAACTAAAGAACCATATTGCTTCGTGTATATTGATATGCCACAAAAATTCACAACCAAAAACTTCAATGAAAATATATGATGCAATAATATAATGAGTTATTCAAATGGACTATTACCATCACCATCATCACCAACAATAAGTGAATCAATTCATGGATTACCAGGTGTTGGTTTCAAATTGACTGATGATGTGGATTATGATATTGACAATAAAAAATTGAGAAATGTCGCTGATCCACAATCAAATAGTGACGCGAGTACCAAAAAATATGTTGATCAAATTAACACTAATATTACAAACAAATTTTCAGATTATTTAAAAATAGATGGAACTGATAAAATGACTGGTTTGTTGAATATGGACAACAGAAGGATTGAAAATGTTGGTGCTGGAAGGCATGGGACTTCTGATGCACTCACACATCTGGAACTTGAAGCTTTTTATTTTGATCTTAATGTTGATGATGGTAAAATAGAAACTCAGAATCCAACTGACATGAAAATTAAAAAAATCAGCAATCTAGTGGAAGGAAATAGACATC
>NC_090889.1:6818879-6823879 GCF_036669925.1 Montipora capricornis
TAACAATTTGCCCCAAACATCGGGCTGAGCTGGGCGTTAAATTCAGACCTAAAAGGAAATGTCAGCATCCACTGCATGGTCATCAGAAAAGCAAACCGGACAGAGGAGTGAATCTCAAAATGTCGAAGTGGAATACAGTTGTTCCAATTGGTGCAGGTAAAAGCTAATTTGATATGCGCACGTCCGCAGTTGAGTCTGAAACAAAATCAAAGGCTCCTGTGAGATAGCTCATGGATCATTATACTTTCCTCTTATTCATCCTCATGACATATGCACGACGATAATAGGGCTAACAAAGTGAAAGACGAATCTGAAATGCAAAGGCAAACTGTTAGATGTACGATAATTGCTGTATCTTTATAACTCGTCAAAGTTTGGCAAGTCCTGTGAGAGGGGAGAGGACGCTATATTACGAGAGTACAAACCCTTTTGTGGGTTTCGGGATGTTCACCCGCCAACAAAAACAAATAAACAAAAAAAGACACGGAGGCTGGCTATTCAGGCTACTGGTATACGTGAAACATGCATCACTACACAGGGGTGGATCCAGAATTTTTCTTAGGAGGGGGTGTACCTCTAAGGAATGACATAGCTGGCTGTTGACGTTTTTTTTGGGCAGAATACCAGTTGCATTAGAAAGCCGCAGGTCATCTCAGGGAAGGGGGGGGGGGCGGTGCGCACTGCTACATCCCTCGGTTTTCGTGGAAACTTAACTTGTGGATGAGCTGAAAATCGTGAGGGCTTTTCAGTCCATAGACAACACGAAAAAAAAAAAACATGATATCTGGCTTCTATGGCTGCAAAATTCGGTGAAGTTATCCATTCCCAATCTTTTAAACGTGTGGTCAGCTCCAAATACGTACCCAGGGTCTGATGGTTGTACGGATATTGCGATTGGGCTGGACAGGGTATCTAGGGTATAAAGTAGACAGATTTTTGTATCACACAAACCTTAGCACACGAACCTGGCTCGTCAACTTGTCTTTTATGTCAACAGTGAAAGAAAGAACTCACACAAACCAACAAACAAATAACACCGTAAACTACTACAACAAACAGGTATTTGTAGACAATGGCGCGGTGACCACAGTGACACAATGAAAGATATTCAGCTGCCAATATCTGAGCCCACTGCTTCTGTCGTGGAGGCTGATCACACTGAGGAAACTACTGTCACAGAGGTACTCGTGAAACAAATTCCTGAATTAGAGTTCACAGTGGAACCCGAACTTGAGGTACCTGAAGAACCACCGCCTTTTCAACCAGAACACTTGCAGTTTCAAGACGAAGCCTCAAGCGAGGTAAGCATGTTTACTGTGGGGTTATAGTCAGGCTTCTTTGGCTTCACTAATGCCACTACTACTTCTCCGACGATGAAAATATATTGTCAGACTTCTCATATGAAACTCGCACCAAGATCACCGAAAGTGTGTGGTCCTTTATTCATTTTTCTAGGCGAGGTGACGTGCTTGAAAGGCCTCGAAGTACGGTGTGTCATGTCTCATTCCAGGATATAAATCGATATACGAGTAAATCCCAGATGAGTCAAAATTAATTTAGTTCAATATGGGGCACAGCGCAACTTATTGATGTGATGAAGTAATACAAACGATTTTGTATTTTCCTTCGACAAGTTACTTGCATTACCTTTTTGTTCCAGCCAAGCGATCAAAATTCCGACATCTTCTCATCATCATCGCAGGGATCTTTAGCCCAGGGTGAGACGTCACACGAATGGGAGCTAACACCTCGCGTTGAACATCACCTACAGCATCTCAATAGCTACCTAATCAAAACAAGTGATGGGCGTGTCAGCCCTGTCAGATCACAATGCAAGTCGGATGTTATGAGTATTTCATCTTCTACCCAACGATATTACAGGAGAAAAGACGAACAGGCAGTTGGAATTGTTTTAAGTGCCATAGCCCCAGGAAACTCGTCCTGCCTGTTACAGCAGGTGCAGATGCTGCTTTCAAAGAAGATGCTATAGTAGCTAGACTAGTTGTACTGTACAACGATGCAAACTCTTGGTCCACCTGCCAACAGATTCTTTCCATCTTTGCTAGCGACTATTCTAAGCAGCTCGTACCAGGGTTAACAAAATTTAGAATCGATGAGGCGAGAAAGCATGGCTTCCAGACAAAACCTGGACAGCCAATTGAGCCACCCACCATCACAAGGACAAGACTAGACCCTGTGAAAGTGGATCACTTCTTAGATTTCATATGGAGTCCCACATTTCTTCAAGATGTGGCATATGGAATGAAAACCTTAAAATTATCAAGCGGTGAAAACGTTGAGATCCCAAATGTGGTCAGAACGGTTATTTCATCACGTCTCGTCCAGCTGTATTTGTCTTACTGCACTGAATCTAGCTTTGAGCCTCTGCGCCGCTCTACACTGTTCAGTATCATTAAGGTAAGATTTCAAACACATTTCATGTCATGTCTTTTAGTTGACATCAAAATTCTATGAGGGGATAAAATAGTGTCAGAATTCGCGCTTTCAAAGATATGGGTCCCTAAGACTGGTCACGGCTTCGATAGTTTTTGGTCAACCAGCATCAGATGCGTTTGATTTTTGGAAAATTTCCACCGTTTCAGAAAGCGTAGTGTATAAACCATGTCCATTCTTGTTATATTCGGAATTGTCAACGAAAATAACTGAGGTTTTTTTCAGGCAAAGAAAACGAACGATAGTTAGTAAAATCATCTCGTTTACTTAAATCGCATCCCAGCTTCTCTGGGATGCTCATTCATAGTAAGTACGATTTATTTGCTTGATCTTTTTGTCGTTACTTGCTAAAACCTTAGTTTAGTGCAGTGATTTGTCTTAGTATGGAGTTTATACTCTTTTACAGATTATCCTAAAAGCCTTTTCTTCCTTATTTTGTCGTTGTGCTGTTAAATTGTAATCAATCGATCAATCATTTCCAATCAATATTGTACATAGTAGCAACCGTAAAGGCTGCTTACTCAGAAAGAACTGCGTTACTATGCCGTGCAAATGATTGTAAAAAAGATCAACTTTACCAACAACGTACCAACAGTGTTTTGGGCACTTCGCAATTGACAACGTGCATTCACGATTTTTTAAACAAAGAAAACGGACGAAGAATAATAAAATCACGTCTACTGTACAACAGACAGCAGGTGCTTGAATGCATGGATACCTGCTCCATCTTTTTCCTTTTTTTGTGTGCTTTTCCAGTTTTATTGTGTTAGTTATTATCAATAATTTTTAATTCGTAGGTTTGTGCCGCATCTCAAAAAAAGTCTCTAGCTGGGCTTGACAGCACTCAGCACTCATGGAGTAAATGCAGTGTCGACGCTTGAAGAGATAACGAGAACACTTCGCCAATTTGGTAAATATACCAAGAAAAATAACATGCGATTGGTTTGCCCCCTTGGTTCCTTCTGCATCAATGTTTAATTTTGTTTCATTCAGGTCTCAAAGATACAGAACAAATGAAGAAATCCTTACTCGCCTCAAGGCAGGGAAGCCCTACCTTTCCTCTGATTTCAAAATACACATCTCAAGAGAAACACCATGCACCGACCACTGCAGCGTGTATGCATTGAGCAGTGCAGATACCACTGAGTACCGCGGGACATGTTCACATCAGCACAACATGAGCTGTGACCGTTGTGATGATTTGAAAAACGCAATTGTGGATCTTCAGTTGGCATTATCTGAACTGCATTTTAGGTAAGGTATTTAAGCAAGTCATTTGCTTCTCCTACCCTTGCCACAAAGTGGATGATGAGCACAGTCAAGAGCAGAATTGTTCGCCTGTGAGATTTATAGATATTTATTCACTAAAGGAAGAGAGAGGGAACCAAGCCGAGTCCACATTTAAGACATTCTTCATTCAAATTGCATTTGATTCTGCAGTAATCGTTTTTGATCTTTCAACTTTTCAATACAGTGATCCTGAAAAGCAGGAGGAACTACAACATGATATGGAAAATGCGATACCCAGTCTCGAAGCTTGGAAATCGCACATCTTGCGTGCTGTTCACCAAGACGCCGCCAAAAATGCTGTTATTGACAAGCTTGCATCTAACCAAGTTCTCTTGATCATGGACTGGGCAATGAAGTTTTTGTGCACATGTTTTAGAGAGACCAAGAGAGACTGGTTTGGCAAGAAAGGGAAGCCTTGGCATGTCTGCGTTGCAATCACCAAGGCTGCAAATGAGGAAATTGAGGTACTTTTAAGGGGAAGGGCGTCAATACGGGTGCGAAAGTTCCACTATTACAAGAACCTATCTTCACCTCTTCGATGAGTGCATCCAAAACTGGTTTGCTGTGGCATCCATCATTGAACACACTTTGTCCTTCCTCAAAACCCTGAATCCCGATATAACCGAAGTGTTTTTAAGGTCAGATAACGCTGGCTGCTACCATTGCGCGTACCTACTTCTGTCTCTTCCAAGCCTAGGTGAACGCGTTGGAGTAAAGGTCTCTCGTTACGATTACAGCGAACCTCAGGCAGGCAAAGATATCTGCGACCGTCGCATTGCAGCGGTCAAAAGCCACATGCGACGGTATATCAACGAGGGCAATGATCTCAAAAGCGCCGAAGACTTGAAAAAAGCAATCGAATCATATGGCGGAGTGAAGGGCTGTTATGCGGCAGTGTGTGAGGTTAAATTATCTGTGCAAACAATGACAAAACACACCATGCAAGGGGTACAGTCATTACATAATTTTTCTTATGAAGCGAAAGGAATGAGAGCGTGGCATGCTTATAATGTAGGGCCTGGCAAGTACTTTGATGGAACGAAGCTGGCATGGTTCGGCACTCCCCAGGGCCCAACAAAGATGCAAATAAAACAAACCTTTAGTCAGCCAAGTTTACCAGCTGGTGTGTACCTTGCAAGAGCAGCAACCACAAGATCTTCTGCGGATCAGCCTGGCCCATCTCAGCTGCCTAGGCTTGACCAAGGAAGCATGGAGGAGAATGATCCTCTCCAGTTTTTATGTCCTGAGGAAGGGTG
>NC_090889.1:6848879-6851379 GCF_036669925.1 Montipora capricornis
AAACAAAGAATATTACAAGATTTGGATAGGAAAATTCAAAGAAATGTTTTGTCCTAAGGCAAACTCCACTGGCATCTTAAAACTAAAATCATCTGGCCCCAGTTGTTCCAAGGGTGGATAGCGCTATCCACTGGATAACTCAATCGGTTTTGCTAGTGTTTATCCGCTGGATAGTAATTTATCCGGTGGATGGTGCTATCCACCTTGAACAATCGAGGCCTGGGTGTTAGCCAAAACAAATTATATGGTTGTGACTTTTTGGGTCAATGTCAGGAGTCAAGTCAAGTTTGACTATTTAAAGTCGGAAAAGTCCGGAAGTACAGTGAAAACAGCTCGTCTTGAGTTTAGCGGGTTAAAAATGCAAACTGTTTTCTCCAGCAAAAACAAGGGATTGTCTCGCCTTTTTGACCGGAAATTCCCTTAAAGGTATACTACCTCACGAGATAGTATATAACTCATCCTGATAAATGCCACAGCCAATTACATTGCCTGTAGTGACAGAAAAAACGGAAATACTTGGTTCTGTTTTACCGCATAGACTGCAGTCAGTATACAATAAAATAATTAACCATTCATCACACTGTACATGAAACACTAAGCAACCTACTTTGAAACTGATTTGTTCAACATTATTTCATAACTTTTTTTCTGAAGAAAGCGGCAAGGAAGGGCAGAAAACAGAATTTCTGAATGAGATTGAGCTCATGAAGGTACTGGGGAAGAGTCCAAACGTGCTGAGTTTTGTGGGCTGTTGGACAGAGGCCACTCTACAGAAGACACCTAGTTGTCTGATTATTGAGTATGGTCCCCATGGAGACTTGCTTCACTGGTTGAGAGCAAAAAGAAGTCAGGTAATTATGTTAGCCAAACATCATTAGTAAGCCAATTCCTATAGATGCATTAAGTATTAAGGGAAAACAAAGAATATTACAACATTTGGATAGGAAAATTCAAAGGAATGTTTTGTCCTAAGGCAAGCTTCACTGGCATTTAAAAAAGAAAATCATCTGGCCCCAGTTGTTCCAAGGGTGGATAGCGCTATCCACTGGATAACTCAATCGGTTTTGCTAGTGTTTATCCGCTTGATGGTGCTATCCACCTTTTGAACAATCGAGGCCTGGCCCCGGTTCCTGGAAAGCCGATTAGTGCTAATCGAGGATTAAATATCGCTAATCGCCGAATAAATTTTATCTCATGATTAGATTCTGTTCCTGAAAGCACAATTAATCTTAGTCTAGGAATAAACTAAAGGTTAACTTTAACCCACCTAGCGAGGATGATTAACTCGCTAATCGGGGGAAAAATTTTGTCAGAACAAACAAAATGGCGGACTTACTGTTCCCTCTAATTGACCCTCAAATAAGCAAAAGAAAGTTCCAACAGCGAGAAATTGACCTCGACGAACTAACTGATGACGAACTCCGCAGTAGATACAGGTTTGGACGGGAGTCAATAAAAATTCTCATAGAAATCCTGAAAGACGACCTACAAAGGCAGACGCGAAGAAATCATGTGCTGTCGCCACGGCTACAAGTTCATGTAGCGTTGCGTTTTTTTGCCAGCGGCAGTTTCCTACAAATAATCGGTGACACCGTTGGCCTTCCTAAATCCACCGTTTCAAGAATTGTGACCGACGTGTCAAAGGCTTTTGTGAGCAAGCAGGAGGAGTTCATCAACTTCCCCACCAAACCTGCTGAAGTTAAAGACGTCAAAAGAGGATTTACGAGAAGGGAGGGTTCCCTGGTGTTGTAGGTTGTATCGACGGGACCCATGTGAGGATTCAAGCGCCCAACAAGAATGAGAATAACTATGTCAATCAAAAGGGCTTCCATTCCATCAATGTGCAAGCAGTATGCAATCATAAAGGTACAAAAAGGAGTATATCATTTTCAATAAGCATTCAATATACAAATGATAAAGAACAGAGCAGAAATAATACATATTATCTGAGGGGGTGGTAGAAGACTAAGTTCATGTGTTCCAAAGAATAGTTGTTGAAATTTCTATTAATATTTAAAAGATTTTAACTCTTCTGGTGAAAAAATATTAATAATTAGCAAAGTAATCAACCCTGTAGTATGTTTTTATGGTAGGGACCCCATAAGAGAGTTGACAATAACATGCTTGTCACCTCACTCAGATGTTTGAATTCAATTATCTTTGGGCAGAACGTAGATAAACATAGGTAAAAAAAATGGAGCTAAGAGACCAGTCATTATTTATCGCCTGGGGACACGGAGGATTTGGGACTAAACAAGGTGAAATTTAGCTGATCCCTCCTTTGAATGTTACTTCACTGAAGTAATCCCCCCTAACAACTTTAGATGACTTTCACAATCCCCCCATGTCTTCATTTTCCAAGCAAATTTGAGTGGTAACTCTCTGAATCCTTCCAAAGTTTTCAGTGATCCCCCTTTAGGTTTCTCAGTTATGATGGATCCCCCCACTAAAATCCTCCCCCCCCCCGGAGATAAATAATGACTAGCCCCTTAAGTCTAAA
>NC_090889.1:6858879-6878879 GCF_036669925.1 Montipora capricornis
TGCTCAACGAAAGGTTCCCAGATAAAAACATACCAAAATGGCGGACAAAGCTACAGCTTTCTAGGAAATCACATGACCAGTAAAACAATGAAATATTTACATAAGCTTTCTCACCAAGCCCTTCGCCACTTCCAGTCTCAAATCCCCCCAGTCCGGAGAAGGCTGGTGTGTCCTCAAAATTTTCTATGATTTGCTCACTTGACTGGGAAGGGGGCTCGGGTGGAGGTCCACCGGCAGTCTTCTTGTACTCTCTCTTGTAATTACTAAATTCTTTTTTGGCTTTTGAGTGGAGGTTCTTTCACTTGTCTTTTATTTCTTGGACGGAGCGATTCGCTCGGCCAACAGCATTTACCTCCTTGATAATCTCCTCCCAGACTTGACTTTTTCTTTTGTTGGTTATATTATTCGTCAGCTTTGACTGGATCACATCAATATTTTTTTTTTACATTTTCTTTAATGACGGAAATCTCAAGCGGTGAGAAATTTGGTTTTCTTTTCCTTTCCTTTACTTCAAGTTCGTTCACCTCACATCCGCCATTTTGTTTTCTTCACTGACCCTGCAATCCGCGCCAATTTTTCGTGCCATATTTTTTCAGAGGCACGCGGTCGAAAAACTCATTAAACCGGTTTTCATTTAGCACTAATCTGGGATTAGTTAATCGCGGAATAACTTCGCTTTCAGGAAATCCTTTTTAACCCACGATTAGTTATCCGAGGAATAAGAAATTTAATTGTGGATTTGACGCTAATCGGAGGATAGATTAATCGACTTTCCAGGAACCGGGCCCTGGGTGTTAGCCAAAACAAATTATATGGTTGTGACCTTTGGGTCAATGTCAGGACCACTAACAAAATGTTGTTAGTCGCATTGTCACTGAAACGCCCCACCTGGGGAGTGTCAATAAAGTATTGTATTGTATTGTATTGTATTGTATTGTGTCCACTGAAGTTGTATACTTTTAGACGTTAAGGCAAGAACAAGGGCATGGACACAACTTGCTTTTTCTTTCTTAATTTGTACATTACCCTAAGTTTGACCTGCCATTAAAAGATGTCTGAAGCATATTGATACGTACCTTATGCCAAGCCATGAAATTGGTCCACAAAAACCATGAGCTGGAGAATGCTTAGTTTGGAGGTGGTTTCAACTGTCGTACATAACCCTGGTGAAAATCCTGTCCAAGATCCTTTGGGATCCTACCTAGGAGAAGATTCTGTTCAGGAGTAGGATCTCAAACAGCATCCTAACATTTTGCAGGATCCTGGATAGGCTTTTGTGTATTAGCTGGCTTAACAGTGTCTCCAAATGCTGTGGGTAAGTCATAAAATATTAATAGGATCTGCTGTTTTTGACAAGATCTTGTTCAGGATTCTAATGTTTGATGAACATCCTCGTACAAGACCCTAGACAGGGTCTAGATTTATAATTTTAGAGTTAGTACAGTACAGATAACCAACCAAACCGATTAGGGCTAGGAGACGCTGTTCAGGTTGTGTATTTATCATTCAAAAACTCATTAATAATTCATGAGCTTAACAGCCTATCAAAACACCGATAAAACGTCACGTAGATGAGCTTTATACCTGATAAAACACTCCTCGTTAGTATTCTTTATATAAAGAATACTAATAAGGCATAGCTTGTTTTTCTTGTATGCTAATATTTACCTCTCACAATTTGAACCATTGTTTTGAGTCTACAGGGACACGCTCTTAATGGAATGTTTTGAAGCCGTTCAAAAAACGCGCAGCACGTGCTTTAATCGGGTCAAAAATCACTTTGCTACGCCTCGTGGTTTTAAACCTGATAAAACACTCCTGCTCGTTTTTTAAACATTACGTAAGACAGGAGCTGTGATTGACCTGCAGGGTTTTCAATACTTTTGTAAAGTAGCGGATATATTTCTGAAAGCACCAGACGTGACAATTTTTGGCGCCGCAAGGCACCTTGCAAGTGCAAAAGGAGCAACTACCTAGGGGGGTCTAGCCTACCCCCCCCCACCCCCCGAGGGAATGTTTTTTGTGACCAAGACTGTAGCTTAGGAAACTTGTATACATATTTTCCCCTTTTTTTTCTCAGAAATGTGAACAACATGAACAGTGTTTCGTCCGTCTGACCTATTTGACCAATTTATGTTAATGAACAAAATGACACGACTGGAATACGAAGAGGAATCTCAACAGGTTTGAGTGTTCAAGCTTCCCGCAACACTTCAGTTTGAGCTCATACAATCACAAAGTTATAAAGCTCTTTCAAGATTGAAATTTTCGTTAAAAGCTCATCTCCTCATGAACTTTCTGTTAATCGATAAAAAAGGATAAAGGATTGTCATTTTGGTATGAACTTCTCCTTTAAGAGGGTAATATGGTCACCTGAACAGCCTTTTGGCTCATGGTGAGAGAAGAATTCAATTCTAACAATAAAATTAAAGTACCAAAATTGTTACATGTCATGTTATTGATTTTTTTCAAAGCAATAGGATACATTATCATGTTCGTAGCTTTTTAATACTTCTGTAGCCTGGCCATTGATGTTAGCTAGAACCACTTGTGCCTTTAGCTTTGAAGATTTTATTAGTATGAATGACTTTGAAGATCTCACTCCTACAAAGTGATGACCCAGGATGTCAGAAGCCCATTATCCCTGCACAACTGGATCTCTAGGAGGTGCCATTTCCTGAGAGGAGATGTTAATGTGTGTGTTCTCAAGCATTCTGTCAACAGCATATGCATCATTATAGAATTCTTTAAGGAAAAACCGCACTTTTCCAAATTCAATGTCATCTTCTGTTGCAAACTTGACCAAAAAGCTGACAGAATTCGCCTTCCTTTTGTAGCACAAGCTATAGTAGGCCTGCCCTCTTTTCAACATTCTTTGGTCAACACTGACTTCTTGATTGTCATATCCTTCTGTTGGACTACTAACACGTGGAACATAATGTAGCAATGAAGTGAAGAACCTGACCTCATCATCATTAACTATGTATCAGTTTTAAAGAGCGGCTGAGCGTGATGAAGAGGTAATCATTTCTTTCACAAACTCCTAGCTTCAGCATTGCTTTCAACATGTTGCCTGATGTATTGCTTTGAATCTTGAGCAATGGCAAGTCTCTTGCAAATCTGTTCTGGGGTGCCCTTTGTTTCGTTCAACATCTGCTTCAAGTGAGCCAACATTGACTCAACACGAATGTTGAGTGTAAGACCAATGGACCATGTCCTCTCTTTTGTTCAGGTAAATTAGTCAAGGATGTCAATTACAGTGCAACATGCCTTACCGTGGCCACCCAACTATAGCATTTCTGGAATTTGCAAGATTTCGTGCACAAAAGATCGACCTCTTAATTCAAATAAAGCAAGCTCAGCGTGACACAATGAATCCATGTGATTTCTTGCAGAAAATTTACCAGGTAAGTAAATTGCTACATTCCCACGTCCAGGAAGTCTTTGTCCAGGATGTAAACAGTAGCTGCAGCCAAATTTACCACTAAATATCTTGAAATTTAAAGAAGGACCTTTAGCTATTTGATTTGCAGCCTGACCATTTACGATAAGTCTACACTTACATGGTGTTCTCTCATAGCCAATATAAATTGCTTCTTGAACAAATGTTTGTTGAAATGAAGACATATCTGGTTTAGTATATACTCACTCAGTGATCTTGGTGTTTCAAGAAATCTGATTGATTCGCTATCTCGAAGTAATTGAGTATTATTCTCTCCCTACAGAGTGAATAATGCGGGATCCAAACAAGACAAAATGGCTGGCGTAAACTCGCCAGCATTTCTGAATCGGAAATATTGAGAATACAAGATGATGCTCTGCTACAGAATACAAAGAGGGCCACAAAATTTGGCCTGAGACTTTTACGAGAAGAGTTCATACTTTTGTCGACCAGTGTTTCAATTCGTTTTTCCAGATAATTATTGCTGAATATTAAAGAATCTTCTTGCCAACAATGTTTCACTCGGAGTAATTCTATTTTGTAGGGCTGGTCGCTCAACAAAAAGAATTTGTTACTGAAATCAATGAATTAAGAAAGTTCCATTTTAGAACAAACCAACGCTCACCTCAATCAGAGCTGCCATTTCTTGTGGATTCTTTACCAACTGCACTTTCAATTTCCATTCCAATTGAACGGTGAAAGTGTTTCAACAAGCAGACTTTCAATTTAGATTGCGGATTTAAATAGCGGAATATTTACTGAGCTACTTTGCGGCGGCTCAGTTAATATTCTGTTCACCTCATTTCAAAGAATAATTGTTAATTGTCTTTCCAAACCATAAACCAGATAATATTATGTTTTTGTAGGAATATCTCACTTCTAGTGGAAGCTCTGCCACGAAACATTGTATCGGCCATATGGAGACACTCTTTGACTTAAGAGCTGGAGCGCCATCCAGATGCCAATGGGGAATAACACAGAAGCCACCATCTTGCTTTACTTTAGAGCTCTGCTTCTGGTACACTCCCCCACCTAAAATGTCTCTATAAATGCCTGGATGGTGTACATAGCTCTCTACATAGGTCTTCTGCAAGTAAAAAATGTAAATATTATTTCTCCTAACACCTTTTCAGACTGTATCAGGTGTTTATTAACAACATGCACATAACATAGCGTAGCAGTATTTGAAATACTGTGCGAATGCAAATTAACTGGTACAAATAATGATTAAGGAAAGAATAATGTACAGAAGAAGAATATTGTTGAGGGAAAGAGAACACATATCACTGTAAAAAAGAGGGACAGTTAACATGTCACACTCAACCTGATGACTAAAGAGTGATGATTTGTTCATTGTATCATTGCTCAAAGCAGTGCATTTATTAATTTATTATCCAGTTAATTTCTAAAAAATGGCTTCTTAGGACAGGAAGGTACAACAGTCATCACTCCAATAATCCAGGTAGCTATGCAAGTGGCATGGTGTTGAGAGTTTATACTGATTATGGTGAATTATTCTGGGGAGAACAGTCTGCAGTCTCAAGGCAATGGCTTTAGATCCAATCTTGACATGTACATTAATTAAAGAAATTGGCCTCGAAAACTTTCCCAAAACGCATTGTAGAACTCAACCGTAAGGCCATCATTACCTGGGGATTTGTTGCTTTGAAAAGATGGCAAACTCTTAAAGCACTCTGCAATCGTCAATCTTCTTTCACACGCTTAGAGATTGTCTGAGAACGTAAGACTGAGTTTGAAACGTCGTCCAGGATCTTAGAATTGTCAGTCTTATAAAGACTAGAATAAAAGACTTCCACTTCCTTCATGATTCTTTTGAAGTTAGCTGAAGGTAAGAAAGCTGTCTTAGGTAACACCTTACGAATACAACTCTTGGATTATTTTGTAGGTTTCAAGGTTTAAGAAAGATTTATTACTTTTTTCTCCTTGCTCAAACTAGGTGGCTCTCGAACGTATTATCGCACCCCTTAATAAGTGGTCATAAAACAATTCATACTCGTTTCGAATATTCTCCATTTTTTCCATATTTTCAGGGGATGGAAACACACTGCAATCCTCCTCGCACTGCGTTAATGAGTCTTCTATTACTGTCAAATTCTGTCTTCTGGCATTAGCTTTTGCTTTGCAGTACTTAATCGTAACTTGATTAAGTCCCAAAGAACTTGCTTATCAGTAACTTCAATGAACTCCTCTCGCCACACTGGCACACTCTCAGCTATAAGCTTACGAAAATCAGAATCATGTAATAAACTTGCATTAAATTTCCAATAAGATGGACCATGCTTTTGTTCTTCTACACTGTTGATGTGAAGCACAATAGCTGAGTGATCGGAGCTCAAAGAGAGAATTATATTGGCATGCTCTATCTCCTCCTGGTACGAGTCACTCAAGAGCCAATAATCCAATCTCCGTTGAAGAAAAGGATTTGTCTCCAGCGAAAGCGTTTACATACCAAATCCCTAACACGCCAAATATCTACCAAATCAAAATTTAAAGATATGTCTTGAATGTGTTTAACAGAATCATTTTTTTGTGGGATTACCGCCAGAACAGTCCAAATCAGTATCAATAGCAACATTAAAATCTCCACCTACTACAATTTTTTGCTCAGCACTTGTATTAAATTTCTCTTACATGTTTTCTAAACTGCTGAAAAATTCGCATTGCTCTTGAACCTTGTTTGGTGCGTAAATATTAACCAGTAAAAAATCAGATCCCTGCACAGTAGCATCAATCGAAATGTAACCTTTCGTGTCCAAAATGGACGATTTAAACTCAAATTCCAGATCGTCTTTTATTAAATTCATCACCCCACAACCGTGATTGGTTCCATATGAATAAAAACTCTTACCATTGTATTGAGTATTACAGATATCTTCCACCTCTTTCGTGCTATAAGTTTCCTGGAGAAAAATAATGTCTGCCTTTTGCTGAGTCAACCACATAAACAGAGCTTTGATCTTTATGAATGAACGAATCCCTCGAACATTAAAGAGAGTAATTCAAAATCGACATTATCTATTGTAAAAACGAAGCATGAAGTAATTCTTATCCAAGCTGATTGAAACATCCATAATAAGTAGATAACACTAAGCGTCTAATACCAGAACAAAATTACTTGATAAACACAAAAACAACAAGCATGTGAACAATGAACACACAAACGCATTCCAATGCATTAAGAAGAGCAGCAAATATTCTATATCACGTCAAAAGTTGTTGGGAAGCTTGCGCGTTTCACTTCACTTCACACCTAATTCGATTATTCTAACTATTGCCTGAACTATTCAGGAAAGAGCATGCTCTTGTGGCCCCCCTCCCCCATATTCAGTGTTGGAAGAAAAGTCACCATTTTGTTTGGTGCAAAGTCCAACTTTGACAAGGGGTGGGGGGGAGGGGGGCTATCTCAAAAGTGATGCTACCTTCCCAACACTTTTGTCCAGGATTGTCTGAAAACAATTTTAAACCGTTTTTTGTCGTAAAACACAACATTTACGGAAAATACGAAGTTGTCATTCTCCATAATTACGGTTCGATGGATTATCTTTATTGTTCTTGTTATTGGGCACCATTTTCAGAATGTGTAATATGCCACATTCACAAAGGCGCTTTTCCGAGGAAGGGCTTTTCCGTGACACAATATTGCGTTACAACAGTATCTTACACAGAGGTACAAAAATTGGCATTGAAAGTCCCTTCATCGTAAAATTCCCATTCTGTTTCATGAAGTCCACCAGTGAAATGTATTGCAGCGTACATTTGGTATCTAGAGATACAATTCCTGTCTAATGTACAAAATATTTACAAGACAATTGACCTCAGTGTTAAAGAACGACGTATTGTTCTTTGCACTTCCCCAATGGTAATAATATTAGCAAGGGTTTTCTTAAAACTTAATTCAAACTTCACCAAGACATGTAAACCATGTGTTTGGTACTGAAAATTTGTTGTTATACTATGTTTTTTTGCCGTTTTATCAAATAAATGCATTTTCTTATGCGGCACAAAAAAACGACATCATGATCTACTTATGTAAATAAATGAAGACAGAACAGTGTTCCACACAGTACTCCACAAGTATCTGGGGATTTTCGAGGCCAGTGCGGTACATTTTGTAACTACTTGAATGGTTATGGATAGAATTTAACAATGTGAAGTAAGTGACTATGAATTTGTCCCCGGGAATAGAGAAATTCCTTCATTTTGAACAGTACTCCCTTTTATTGCCGGAACTTAAAGATTAATTGAGTAATAAAGTTCTCATTTATATTCGTTCGATGGAGTACTGTGGTAAATGGTCTTAAAACCGAACTTTACAGTCTGGAATCCTAGAACAAGGAAGTTAGGATTACTAAGCGCTTATTTGAACCCAAAGACGAGCAAAATAAAAACATTTTTGTCGGAATATATGGAGTACTGTTGCGGAGAACTGTGGTATTAACTATGACTGTAGCCTGATCCTCCCACACACAGCTGTCAATTCTTGTTTGCCAAGATAAATGTCAGTGGCATTTAAAGCATGGACCACAGTATTGCTCATCCAGACGATTGCGAACAATTAGCCACCTTGCCCGCCTCTCACGTTTATTAGTGCCATGTGATAGTGGAATCTGTTAGCAGACGTACTACCAGTAGTGATGGCGTTCATTTCACGGCAAACTACCCATTGCTTGCCCATTGCATGCTAAACTATAGCGTTTGCTGTTTTATCAAATGCTTCCTAACATTCCAAGCAAAATCTAACATGTATTTGTAGCAAATTTTGCACATCTAACAACAGCAAATGGAGATATGGTACGGTTCACTACAGGCGGTGTTGGACACAGTCCACATGACCAATTTTGTCCAATCAAACCATTGCACATGGCGGACTGATTTTTTTTCACTTTTGTGCGTAGTCCCTTCGATTTTCGCCGATTTTTGCCGTTTATCAAATGATTTCCAATTATATTTTTTGGAAAAGTCTCAGGAGACAGCTGTAGCAAGCCACACTTCTTAAAACAATCCAAGGTATGTTTGTTTTCTATTGATATTGCTCTTTGTTATTCTTGATGAGTATAATCCCTTTGCCTAGTAAGAGCTATTCTTCCTACTTTTCAGCCTATATCTTCTCCGAGTTCAACGGCCGCTGACCTCCATTTTGTTAGCTTAATCTATTAGTATTGTTGTTGAAGTATCGGAAATGGTCGGCGGGCCCCACCGTTTTAGGGGTCAAAATGCCACTTGAAGTTTGCCAATGTGTGGGAATTGTGACTCCCATTTCGCAGCATCTTAAGTAGCATTATGAAGTTATTTGCGCGGTCATGATCGATTGTTCGTCAATCTTTCATAACTGCGTAGAATTTGTTTTCTCATTCCCCCTTTTATTAGTCTTTAAAAATATATTTTTTGTAGTATATATGTCGTCCAAGCGGCCGTTAGGGCGTCTTTCGAGAAATACTCCTGATAAGCCTCCTCAGAAGTCCAGGAGCAGTCAACGTAGAGAAACCGCTCGAGGAAGTCTTTGTTATTTAACCAAGATGTCATGACGAAAACGGTATTTACTGTCTTCTTTGAAAACCTTAGTACTAAACAGAGTATCCTCAAACCCTTGTGAACCTCATGTATTGCAACTATTATTTATTATGCTTTTGGAGTGGCATTCTAATAAGTTGATAGAAAGGGGAAAGCAAAATTATTTTCGGTACACAAAATACCTTTAAATTTAATTGAATATCCATTGCAGTACACCTCAGTTTCAGCATCCATTCCTTGGGATAACAAAGAATTAGCTGGGGTGATTCAATTTATTGCTTTATATCATGACCCTGATGGAGCATCTGTTTGGCCCACCCACAAGAATTGAGATTTTTGGGACAGCTGTAGTGCTGCAGTAGCACAATACTCTGGTTTACCCAAGAGAACTAGTGAGGTTTTTTTCTTTTTTCACTTTTAAGAACCTCGCAATATTTTCTCTGGATGTTCGTTTAATACGGAGTATATTCCATTTTACTCTACCCTATCCAAGTGTGGATACAGTTTTGATATTTAATATTACCAATTGCAATAATGGAAATTTTTTGTTGTATTTTTGGGCATGGCTTGTCGCCTCACAGTGCAGCGACACCTTGTGAACCAGTTTAGAACACTGGAGGAAGCAGAGGACTTCTACAAGATAGATTACTTTGAAGGGCATCAGGAAGAGAGTTTTGCAGCAGGTAGAAAAGCAACTTCTACACCTATTAAATCCCCCCTGCGCAATCTGTCCGGAACTCTATCACCCATATTTCACCAGTCTCCTCTCAATAGCGTTACCCCAGAGATTTCTACTGGTGATTTGATTAAACTTATGATGAATGGTTTTCTAAAAATGACGAGATTGCAGAGGGAACAATTCCTCTCCTACCTCTTTTGCATTCATCTTTCCCATGATGTTGGCATCAATGATGGTTATGTAACTGCAAACTTTCTGCAATTGGCTGGAAGCTCCTTTAAGTCGCTAGAAAGGAAAATACACTCTACTTTCTTGCAAGGAGTGTTGGCGAATTAAGACCTGGTGGAAGTGGAAGGATGTCACTTGACTGTATGCCTTTTGGTCTCATCCACCACAACCTCCAATTCTTTGCCAAAGATAATGTTTCAAACCTCCACCCACGTGAGCACTATGCTGAATGGTTGACGACAATGTTTGCTCACTTTGGTCACAAATGGGACAAACCCTACCGCGGGCCAATGTGGAGTTATGATTGAAATTCCTCAGATGAGGAAGGAGATGTCCCACCTTTCCTTGAGCCGCAGGTTTGTCAAGGTTTAGATAATGTTCTCACCCAAGAATCAGAAGAGCCTACATCAACCATTTTCAACAGAGCATTTGATGAGATGGGTGATTTATTGTCCCAGGCAGTCCGGGAAACTGAAGGTCTGGAAGAACTCAAGACATAGAACCATCCCCAGAAATATCTACTCTTTGGAGTGGGTTGAGTGTTAGTGACATGGCAGAGCTTGAACAAGCTTCTGACTCACACCTCCATATAAAGCAACTCCACAATGCTAGACCTTCAAGAACCAGGAAGCACAAGCATGCAAAGCATGATCCAATGAAGGTGATATGATATGGTTATGTGGGCTGATTATGATCAATGTCAGTAGTGTGGTGTCATATTGAGGCCTTTGTAAAGGGTTGTTGGTTGTATTTTAGTTTATTTCTGCCTTATTATTATTATTATTATTATTATTATTATTATTATTATTATTGAAAGCATGCACGTAAAAGGTGCTCAAGAAAGTATAATGCATGGCATGTGAGAAAGCTTCTTCCTTAACTACAAAATGATATAATTGCTCCCCTAACATGCACACTTTGTTTGCAGGCCAAGGTTAGTGTTGTTGGTCTCTCATCAAGACAGCTTCAGAGGAGAATCCAACAAAAAGGCTTCACCAGGGACACAAGCATCCAGGTAAGCTCAGTTTTGTATTAATGACATTGATCAGTGGCACAATCCAGGGGTACAAACCATACAGTTACCAGAACGTTCAAATTCGTTGAAACTTTCCAGAAAAACCTTTCAATATGTAAAAAATTATGTAATGAGAAATAATTTTTGATTTTAATATTTTTCCCACAAACCGAAAATGCACCATTTCCGAATGTAACGCGTAACATAAATGCAAGCGGCATATGAAACTTTACTTCACTGTTCCACCTAAGTCAACCAGAGACTTCCGTTGTTGCTAAAAACATCTTTAATTGCATTCAACTTACATGTCTAGCTACAAATAAAGTAAATAAAACTTCACTATGCACGAAAATATAGATTTTTACGCTTATATGTCTTCTGTCACGCAGTGCGGTTTCACCGTTATGGCAAAACATGTTATGATAAATTACTTATCAAAGAAACCTCCTTTTAGCCCGAACAAATTACAGAACGATTCTCATGAGACACAGTTTATGTAGCAAAAATTTCCACTCGGTTGCTTAAGTTGCTCAGGAGATAAATTGAAATTTGTCGAACCCCGAACAGGCTGTTACAAATTAAATCTTGTCCAAAATAAGCCTCACTTGCTTATTTCTTTTGTATCTCCACGACAGGAGGTAACATCCTTCAGAAGTGAAACTGTGCACACGTAATTCTCATAATAACACCATCACGGCTGCGAATCTGTTTCTATTTTCCTCCCTTTAAGCGGCCAATATGTCCATTTCGATCGAACCCCGAACACAAATGCATGATCCACCATTGTGTAACACGAACCAAGCAACACGAAACCAGCGATGCAGGGAATTCAGGAGCAAAACGTCCGTTCACTCTAACACGAAAATGCCTCCATTTCGATACAACAGCCTTCGCAAACATTCAAGATTGTTTTTGGGGGGTCCTTGAAAAGGTTTCAGGGCCTAAAACAATAGAATTCAAACACGTGAAGTTCTGAGAAACGTGACTACTTGCGCGACAAAACTAGAATTGGAAACGGCAGGAAAGGCAGATAAATATTCAATTAGCGCGTGAATAAACAACAAGAAAGAGAAGAAGAATGTAAAGAAAAGAGAATACTACAAAAATAATCAAGAAAAGCTCGCTGAAACGGCTCAAGAAAGAATGAAGCGGCTATGTGAAAAGCGCGCATCACAAGGTGAAACAAACATGAAAGGCCGTTGTGGAGTGGCAACACGTGGTTCTTCGAAGGTAAGAAATTCGCGGGAAAAAAGAGCGCCCAAGTCCGTGCTAAGAAGATTGAAAAACAGAGACAAGATGACAGAGGAACTGAGAAAAGAACGCAAACAAGGGAACGTGTGCGAAAATTTCGAGAGAACCGAAAACTTACCGGCAATGCAAGGCAGGAATCTGAAGTGGATTGTGTGACGCAGTCAACATTTCCTTCCAGGATGGCCTAAAAAAGGGCCAAGGACGTAGTCACCCCAACCCTGCCTAAATCACCTAGCAAAAAGGCAGAGGTAGTGCAAACTTTGGCAGAAAGTCCAAATACCAGAGGAATTTTAGAAAAACGAGGTTTTTTGCAGACATCACCTGACAAGCAGGATACGGAGGCAATGAAAAGTGTAGTGGCAGACTTGGCAGATGGGTTGGCAAGGGTAAAGGCAGCGAAACCAACTGATGAAAGAGGAGCATACGGTGTAGCACGATCTTTAGCATTTGGGTCAGCTATAAAGAAAAACCGTCAACAGAGCCATGTTGCTAAGCTCGCTGGAATAAAACGTTAACAAGTGGCAAATGGAATTGCACAGAGAGAACGTGTTTTAAAGGGAGATGAGGCATGTTGGATGGTGGCAAAAAGGAAAGTGAGGATGGATGCAGTCAAAGAGGAGGATAAAAGGCTTATCTATGACTACTGGACCCATCAAGCCAGCTGTCCCACAGGGTCTAAGAAGGATAAAATGCGCCAGCGAGTACGGAAGGGTGAATATGTGGAGCATGCAAAACATGTCCTTGAAAAGACACAGACAGAGTGCTTTAAAGAATTTCAGCAACTTCACCCGCAGGTTAAAATAAAACAGCGGAAATTTGAAGAAATGGAAGCCATTTTTTGTGAAAGGAGCCAGTGAAAGGGATAGGCAGTCTTGTCTATGCAGGAAACATGTAGAAAGCAAGATTTTATTTGAGAGCTGTATGAAGTTTCAAAGTCAATAGAATCTAATAACAACGAAACGCCGGTTCCTTTTTCAATTTTTTAAGTGAAGCTGTTGACTCAACACTGTGTGAGAAAGAAGAAGGAGCTATTCATCAGCGCCTAGAGTGCTTGACGCGGTAGTGTGGAGAATGTGGCCTTAGAAATCTGAAGTTGTCAAGGGAAGAAGAATCAACAGATGTCCTAGTGAAGTGGAAGAGGTACGAATATGTGACTGTTATAGACAAAAACGGAGAAGAGCGACGGCAAATAGCACTGGTTACGAAAGAGACTCCAGTAAATGAAATACCATTCCTTCATGGCTAAGTGGCAGAAAGACCAGTTTGACAGCCTTGTGGCCAACCTTCCCTTGAATCATGTTATCTGCGTTCATGGCTTTTTGAGAAAACTATACATGCCGTTCACAAGATGAAATCCAGTCACAATACTTCGACCCAAATAAGGTGTCCTTTCATGTCACCATCCTCTACCGCCATGCAGATCTCCAAACTGATGGAAAAGAAAGCACTGAAGACGACCCATTCATCATCAAAGAGCACTTATTCGCCCTATCAGACGACAACACCCAAGACTACCATTTTGTTCATCATGTAAAAAACCTATTTTTAACCTACCTCAGAGAACATCATCTAACTGTGGACAAAATCCACGAATTCATTGATGGCTGTGCTGGACAATACAAGTCTAAGCACACCTTTGGTGATCTCTCCTGTTGTCTTTGATTTTGGATGTCAAATTGACCGCCACTTCTTTGAAACGTCCCATGCCAAGGGAGATCAAGATGCAGCTGGTGCTAACGTAAAGCAGAGAGCAACTCTTGCTGTACTTCAAAGAAGGGTAACCATTGGTTCTGCCAAAGATCTCTATGACTACTTGTATGAGAACTTTACACAGCCAACATCAAGCTCTGTAGGCATTACCCTTAAGAAACGGGTGTACTTCTACATTCCAACAGAAGTTGAAGGTGCTGTGACAAGAAAACGGCCAGGGCGTTCCTTTAAAGAAGTCAAGAGAATAAGGAAAGTACACTCGGTCCAAACAACATCAACACAGTGCAAAGTTTTCACAAGGCACCGTAGCTGTGTGTGCGAGGAGTGCTTGTCAAAAAACAGTGGTTCCTGTGTCAACTCTGCTTTTGTTGATGGGTGGCGGGAAGTTGAGATCGAACAAGATGGTCAGGTACCTGTAACTAGGCAAAATCAAGATGCTGCTGACACAGAAAGAGTAAATGGGATCACAGATCTGGTTGAGGCTGGAAGCATTGTAGCCATTGCAGCAGCTGAGGATGCATGCTTTGACTACTATCTGCTTAAGGTTTCCAGTCCTGGTGCAGCTTATCAGAAGGAGTCATTTATTCTTGAAGGCAACTTTTTCCTAAGGGACAATATCATTGACATGACATATAAATTGGATAAGAGGAAGGCTATAGTTTATGCAAATACAGTTCGAGCTATATGTGGCGAACTTACAATGATCAGAAGGCAAAGGAAAAAACTCTTTAAACTCTCGCTTGCTCAACACCAGGAAATTATGTCAGTATTTTAGTGCTTTTGCTTTTTCATTATTTAGTTGTACCTTGCTATGTGATTTAATGTTGATTTGCCGTGGTTGGTGAATAATTTTTAGCTAAAAAAGTGCATTATTTACCTGAAATTAAAAAGGGACCACGCCCACAATGCATTATGGGTAATGTAAAAATATTGATTTTTGTCTATTTTTATGACCAGAAATCTCCAAAATTATATTCTGAACATTCCTTATGAGAATAAGAACTATTTCACATCAAATAAAAGCAAATTTCAAAAATCACTATTTTTAGCCAATGTTACGCTTTTGTACCCCTGGATTGTGCCATTGATCATCGCACTTTATCAAAGTTGCCATTTTTGGCAATGTTGCAGACTTTTAAGGAATATATACAGATGTTAAGGGCTACATATGAGACAACATGACAGTGTGCTTTAGGAAGAACTGTTATGTTATTCATTGTTTTCATTGTAGACCATAATCATTATTAATCAGTCAGTATGTCTGACAGTGTATTGCATACCATGTTGTCATGAGTTTGGATCTGGATGTCACCGACCCCTCAGAGTACATTTCATCATAATTCTTCCTACACTTAATAATGTGTATACATATTTAGTTTCAAATAGAGACATTACTTTTCTTTTCTTGGAATGATTTGTTGTCATCTGTAATTAACTGTAGATAGAGGCACTGAAGACTGCAAAACAGAGGAATCCTAATGGGCGTTGGTGGATTAAAGCCGATGCCTCTGATATAAGATCCAGTATTATGGAATCCTTGCGCCGTGAGTGGTCTGGGGATGTAGACTTGGGAGATGGGCAACTGGAGCAACTGCACCAAACATACATGCAGTTGATAAGTTTTATTTGAGGGATTGATTTACAAAAAAGAAAGCCCTTAGAAGTTGTTATCCAGGACTTGAGGGAAGAGTTGCAAACACTAACAAATGATTCTGTATTTGCAATCAGGTCTCAGGAAAACAAAGGAAATTTATGAAAAAAAAGGAAACAAAGCAATACCCCAGAGAGCAGCCTGTTTTCTCTAGCTTGGGATGTCAATGCTCGTGAAACCCTGACATCGTTGAACCATGATTTGCAAAACAGATGCAGCAGCATAATTTCCAAGTGTTTAGGGCCTGCTAATCAGAGAGGAAATCTTCCCCAAACTTTAGCACAGTTAAGGAAAGGTCTGTCACAGTACACCCAAGTTGTGTTCTCTAAAAAAAGGGAAGCGGCCACGCATCTGATGATCTTCATGGTGGCTGATGAACGCAGGAACATGAAGCCCTATGCCATTCCAGTGAGAGCCCTGCCATTCAAGAGCATAACAGATGCAAAAGTTAGGCAACTCCGTGATGAACTTAAGTTGGAAATGGAAAACTTGGGGATGGCAGTTGTGGGTATGTTTTCTTCGCCATTTTTTCCCTCTCTCTCTCTCTCTCGCTCTCTCTAGATATATTTAACAATTAGACCCATAGCCCGCAAGGTTTACGGGTCAATAGCCCATGAGGCACACCCGAATCGGCTATTGACCTGTGGCCCTTGAGGGCGAAGGGTCTAATTGTTTTAGTATCACCCAACTAGTTGCACAGAAAAGGCAACATTAAAGTTAGCGAATGCAAGTTGAAGAAATATTTATTTGGCCGGAATAAAATGAAAGAAAGCTTCACGCTTTTCCATACGCGAGGACTATTACTAATAGTCATCTAGTAGCGTATCCAATCAAAATGCAGGATTTGCATTAGTCCGCTAGTTGGGTGATAGTAAATATTTATATATATACATGTACATATATTTTTTAATGCCATTATAAGCTACAGCTAGCATGACCTTGCCCACAAATCATCTCAAGTACCCCCAAATCCCTTTTTGATTTTCAGGATTTATCACAACCCTTCTGCAGTTTTAATTTTCCTAAAAAAGGTAGATAGCAATATCCTCTAGCCCCAGGCTATCGGACATGACTTTCTTTGCACACTGATTATATTTTTTATGTATTAGGTTTTGTAATTGACGGAGAGTTTAACTCATTAAGGACCAAGGGCTCCCAGAGACCAGTCTCAGTAATTCAGCTGATGGCAGATGCAAAGTCTAAGTCCAAATCCATTCCGGCTAGTCAAATAGCAAGATATCTCACACCCAAGAACAAAGGTAAAAATAATGGATTCTGTACACTTTCTGCTTTGTGATGGGCTGTTTGCAAGTCAACAGTGTCGTGGCTATAAATTATTAAAGGAAAACAAATTGTCGATTTCCATTCAATTAAGCCTCATGTTTTTCAAGGTTCACACATTGCTTTTGCACCATGTCACTTTTGAGCAACAGAGAACCCATAGCATGAATGTTATTGCAAAGTGTGCCGGCCAGCAAGATACTGTTGTCTAAAAATATTTTTGGAGCTACCAAATTAAAATGGTAAAGAGTTTAAATGTAACTATACATTCTTGCTTTCTCTCAAAGATGGGGCAGTGGAAGCTCAAGTGCCACATCCAGCAGTCGTTCTGCTGAAATCTCTCATGGACGATGGACTTTCCTTTACATCTGGTCTTTCGGCTCCTTAGACGAAGTCACTTTCCATTTAACTATGATCCACATTCATGGAAGCCTGGTATGTTATATTAAAGTTAATAGTAATAATTATAATGAACATAATAATAAAAGTAATAATAATAATATAATGTAAGCATTACACTAAGTCTCAATGCTTGAGAAGAATGACAAAGATGCATCTAAGCCAGTCGCTCGTCATTTTAATCTCCCTAACCACTCCAAAAAACACATGGCCATCTGCGGCCTTTCCCTACATCTAGGTACCACGGAAAGCCGCAAGAATCTGGAACAAAAATTCATCTTCCAAATCGGCATCCTTAATCCTCATGGTATTAACGAATGCTTTTCATTTAACTAATATATTCCTATTTTTCACGTTGCCATGTTACCACCACTAGTGTAGCTCCTACTCTACTATAAAAACTACACGTAACCCATAATTCCTCGATTCGCTCTGACAAAGGGCTAACGCTCGAAACGTCAGCTTTTGGAATCTCTGTACGGTGGGCAATTTACATTATCAACTCCTTTGATAAAACCAAATTTTTGTATACTACTATTATTTACATTTGCTTTTCTTTAAGGTAAGCCTGAAAATGAGAAGTCTTTGATGGCCACCTACCTGTACCGCAAGAAAGTAAATGACTACTGTGCATTGGGTGTTAACTTCAAAGAACCAGAGGTAAATGAAGTGAATGGTGAGACCTTTCATGAGCGTGAAGATCATAATGACGCGCATAACATCAGGCACTAGAGCCGGGACAATCCCATCGATAGGGAGGCCTGCAGTTCTTCAGAGATGCTCTTCATGATGAAAATAGTGGCATGACTTATGAGGCCCTTACTGGAAAAAGAAAACAGTCTGTTCCTGATTGCGAGAAATTTTTCTCCATTGGTGTCCTTAAGTTCATGCAGAGCAACAAACACAAGAATGAAGCACGAGTTGTTGAGATCATTTTCAACTGGCACAAAGCGAATGATGGACGGGGACTCTCTGAGAAGGAAAGACGGAAGTACAACCTGGCTTTGCTGGATTGGATTCTCGAGGACTGGTTGCCTTGGCATTGGTACTGTAGAGACTACTCAACCATGGATGTCAATAGGTGAGAATCTCACTTTAACCTTAATACATTTTATACCAAACGAACATTATGGGAAGAAAATTGTGTTGGCCTGTCTTGGGATTTTAAGGGTTGGGAAATGGAAGGTTGGGGGTTTTTGAATGAGGAGAATAAAGAAATGGCACATCAATAAATCTACCTGTAGTTGTCCGTTTCATTTTTTTTTGGATTCAGGGAACTGTCAATACAGCTGTACGAATAGACTTAATGGCATTTTTCGGTTTTTGATTTTAAGGAACAAACCTTTACAACAAAGATCAGGCAAAAAGTATTTCCAATGTTATTAATTTGGAAAACATTAATTTTACCTATAACTTTGCGTGTTTGCAGACCAGTGAAGGGTATTCAAGGTTTAATAAGAGAAATCATTGTTGCTCTGGTCGCAAAGCTGGAGATCAGAGGGTGAGGCAAGAGGTTTGCCCCCTGAAAACCCCAAGGCAAGTACCACTGACGATGTTGAAGGAATGATTGCCCTTTTCCATGAGTTGCTTGGACCAATTTTTGATCACAAGGCATTTAAGCAAGAATTCCCTAAAATAATGAATGAATTCAACAAACGGATTGATCCTGATCTCCCCTTTTACTCCTGGACTGGCATCCATGAGCGTTTTCATTTGATAGCTTTGCCAAGCTTCAATGAGCCATCTCAATCAGGAATTGAACGCTTAGATCGAGTAGTGATTTCACGTAGAGCTAATCCAGGGGTGTTTGTGGCAAACCGTGCCAATCTGCCTCAACGGGGTTCACTTACTGTTAGGGTTCAATTTCATGCAGCAAGTGAGACACTTCCACCAATGAATTTACCTGACTTTTAATAGTTGTTTCCATGCAGTTGTTATTCAGTATTACAATGCTGCATTTCATTAAGTGTGTTTTACAGTCTATTTAGCATTACCCCCAGTCTCGAAAATTGTTATTGAATGAATCTGGTTGAACATCATGAAGGACAATTTCATGCACTTAAAATGTACGAGTAACAACATGGTGGTAGCCTTTGAACGTAGTAAACACATAACATTGATACCACTTTTTAGGGAAAAACTCTAATTAGTTGTATTGTTTTTAAACTTATTGTAAATTTCAAACAATTTTCTATCAGAAAATTAGATGGAAATGATTAAATTTCCAGTTGAAGACGAAGTAAAAATATTATTTTTGTACTCGAGAACTGGCTTGTACAACTTGACGAGGCCATTCACCTTTGCAAGATAACAACAATGTCCTGTAGTACCCTAATTTTGCCCATTGGGTGCAGAACTTTATCTGATACACAGATGTACTCTGTAGTCTTCTTGAATTTAATACACGATAGACATATTTTGTTAGCTCTTCTGGTATAGAGCCAACATGCTTAAATCCTGTTCCACTAAAACTAAAACGGGTAAGCATAATGCGTTTTAGGTGCAGGCAGATGGACCATCTGGCCTTCAAGCATAACAAGGAAATCATGCCACTGAATAATTTGTTGTGACCAGCGAAAATCATTTAAGAAAATGCATTCAGCTTCTTCCGCTCCCACCCAAGCAAATGAGGTGCAAGCCGGATTGCACAATGTTTTGTAGAGACATGTAGGAGGGTTCAGCAGAAAAGTCTTCCCTGAATTTGCTGGGCCACAAATCATTACATTTCGAAATTTGCTACAGCCGTTCTGAAGTAGATCCTTTATGGCTGTAGTAAAACTTTCTTTTCAAATACCATTTTGCTCGAGTACCT
>NC_090889.1:6888879-6891379 GCF_036669925.1 Montipora capricornis
TGGAAGTCGCTTGATAGAATTTGGTATTACCGAATTGGATGTCACGGGATAAAATTTGGTCTTTCTGAATTTGACGTCGTAAGATAGAATTTGGTATCACGGAATTTGATGTCACAGAATAGAATGTGGTCCTTCCGAATTTGATGTCACAGGATAAAATTTGGTATCACAGAATTTGATGTTACAGAATAGGATTCAGTCTTTCCGAATTTGACGTGGTGAGATATAATGTCACAGGATAGAATTTATATGCACTTATGCGAAATTGATAGAGCACAATTTAGTTGGCCAACTAGAAATTATGAAAGCTAATTTCAGCGGGGATCACACCCCATAATGGGGTACTCCTGGTCCTGATATGAACGCTTCCTCTCACACTCCTGGCTACGGGTAGCAAATAAGGGAATAGATCAAGAAGTCTTACATGTATCAAAGGGGCGTTGCCACAGGCTTAACTGTGAAGAACCCACTTTTTGTCCCTTTGCTAGAATATGCTTTTGCGACATGGTGTGGGGCTCCAAAGTCACCCACGGTTGTTGGAGGAAACTTTATATAAACACAACAGAACCATACAGACATGAAAAGGGCTAGGGAACTGGTAATTGCAATGTTGAATCCAGATTTCAACATCTCTCTCTGTCTTGCTGTTACAACTATACTCAAAATTTTAAAAAGAATTCTCTGCAAGCAAGGCGTCACCACTATGGCAGAGCAGTGAATGCTATGATATCACTTCATAATCCGACTCGGGTTGGAGTGGAGAAGTTTATAGTGAATGTGCACTGGTCATTGGGCAATGACAATTTTGTAGGAGACGATTGTGCTGCGAATGAAAAAACGTGTGTTGTTGACTCAAAAGATGCTAAAAGTATTATTCCATGTGATTAAGTAGTAAGAACAAGTGGATTAAGAATGTCAGGCTGAAATGTGGCCAATAAAGCACCATATAAATACCAATTCAGCCTGATAAATAAAACATGTTCTTAATACAAAGGTAAAGGGTATTAGGATAAGGAAACAACACAGTACAGTAACTTATTTCGAAGTACTATGGTGTTCAGGACCATTACAAAGTATAAAAATCTATTACAAAACAGCATAGACCGTATTCATAAATGGCAACCAAGAAATTATTCTTTTGTCCTTGTGCTAACTAGCCTCACTTTGGAGCAAATATTCTTTTGATTTTTGTTCACGCTAGCGAGGCTAGTGAGGATGATTAGCATAAAGACAAAAGAATAATTACTTAGCCGCCATTTATGAATACGGTCTATTGTATGTTAATTAAACCCCTAGTAATATATCATTTGAAGTATAAACCATACAATTTTAAGAACACTTTCAGGCTGATTTCTCACTAAGCACCCCTCAGTCTTTAACCTGAAAAAAAAGTGTTCTTATATGCGGGTGTTTACTGTATCAAGCACGACTGGGAGGAGGGTAGAACAAACGCCATAGCTCCAATGGCCCATCTGTTTCTTCTATGAAAAGCAATCTTGGAAGACCCCATACCACGGGTTAACAACGCCATTGTTCCATTAATGGTTTGGTTGTGCAGCTGCAGTGTCAGAAACACGCATTGGTCAAGCAGTGAACTTAATCTACTTATGACACTACAAACCAGCATCTGTTTTTCGATGTTTTGATGAACTTTTCTTTCTTCTAGTGCAGTCGTCTCTTTATCGTTTTTTCAGAAATCCAGACACGGGAAGGTTCAAAGAGAACTTTGTCTTTATTGTTGACAATGGACCATCTCAACAACCCTCCAATAGCATGATTTAAATGTGCCTTGTGTGAATGTGCAATTTTTAAACCTGGACAAGGTCATGCAAGTTTCATTTGCAGAATATCACAGCAATACAAATTTCGTCGAAAGAGTGCATCCTCAAGTCAACAAAGCATGCTTGGCTCAGGGTGCGTTTTCAAGCCATGAAAAACATCTGGATGTGTGAGAACCAATATATCCACACCTCGTACAAAACATGAAGAGAATGGCAGATAAAGTACTAAAGTGTGAAAGAAGCAAAGTTTGCACAGAAATATATTCAGGTGTATTGAGGGCTGAAAGAGGAAGAATGGATTTTTCACGATGACGCCAACGAAAAAAGTTTTTATCTCTGACAGAATTCAATAAGAAAGCCTCTGGTGTGTCATATGCAGTAAGGCAGAACTCCTTTTCTCAAGCCCTGCATAATGTGTGGGGTGTCAACACAACAGAGACTAATTCATGCTTCAGGGAGATGAAAGCGAAAGATCATCATGGTCTCATAAGCAGACCACAGCGGTATTTTACAAAGGTGATGAAAGCAAAGGAAACAAACGACAACATATACATTGGGAACCCCTACCTGATTTCATGCGATGGCTTGAGAGCAAAGGGGAGCTGCACTATCCACCTTATGAACAAAGATTATGTTTTGATATTGGGCCCTGGAATTCCATCCGTGGCAGTTATCTTCCAGCCACATTTTGGATTTGGATCATATCGTGATACCAAAGC
>NC_090889.1:6901379-6903879 GCF_036669925.1 Montipora capricornis
ATTACAATGTTTTTTTTTTCAGCAGCATCAAATATTTCACTTAGTCTCAAAACTTGTGCATCATGTAAGCTGCCTGGATATCCTGTTGAAACTGATAAATAAAGTCCATGCGAGTCAACAACAGCCTGCATCACGTAGCTGTAGAAGTGCTTTCGGTTAAAATAGTCCTCATGATTATGTTGCGGCACCTTGATTGGAATATGAGTTCCGTCAATTGTTGCCACTACGTTCGGAATCTTGCTGATCTGCGAAAAGCCCTCAATTTTTTTCATAGCATCTTGTCGTGTGATCGGAAACTTTATGAAATCACCCTGGAGAGAATTTAGTTCATAAACAAATTCATGGCAACATTCTATTGCTGTCGATTTTGAAACTCCCATCATTAGTCCACATGTACGATAACAGTCCCCTGTGGCTAGTCGCCACAAGCTTGTGCTCACTCTTTTCTCCACTGGAACTGCGGCTCTCATGGCGGTATCTTGTCGGGATAACGCCAGCCCAACTAATCCACAGATATATTCAAAAGTGGCTCTGGAAACCCGAAAGTTTTCTTTCCACCAGCCATCAAGCCATCTTTCAAACCAAAGCTGTGGTCGAGGAAGACTCCATACACTTCTACGCGCATGCGCTTTAGTTAAGACAGCAGTACTCTGTTGTATCATTGCAAGCAACCACCACCTGTGAAATTACCTTGGGAATTCGTGTGTAACCGCTTGAACCACGGTATACTAAAACCCAAGTGTGATGTACTGTGGGAAAATTTACCACGGGAAATGCCATTTACCGTGCTGTGTAACCGCACCTATTACAAAAATAGAAAGGAGTACAGGCTGCCAAATAACCATATGGACTGAAGAAATAGGACAGCCACACTCTGGTGATTAAGCTAATATAAATTAGATGAGATAATAAGAATTAGCTTTAGGTTTTCCTTAAAACGTTTGAGAGGAGGAAGCTTTAGGTCATCACTTTGATCATTCCAGACTTTAGCACGCTGAAAACGTATATTAAAGATTCCATAATTGGTTCTGGCTTTCGGAATTGCATAAGTCATTTTGCTAGATAATCTGGTATTATAACTATGTACATTCCTAACAGGATTAAAGTAATGGTCAAATACAGGAGGTAGGAGTTTATTATGAAACTTATACATAAATACTGCTAGTTGAAGGGCACTAATATCAAACAGCTTAAACACTCTTAGATCTTTAAATAAAGGACTTGAATATTCATTAAAACTAGTAAAAGTAATTATTCTTAAGGCTTTCTTCTGTAATATAAATACAGGTTGTAAAGTTGTCCGATAAGTACCGCTCCAAGTAATTATGCAGTAATTTAAGAAAGGTTCAACTAGAGCATAGTATAGGCTAAGTAGTATTTTGGTACTTATGAAATAACAGAGCTCAGAAAGAATGCCTATGCTTCTCTTGACTTTTTTAGAAATATAAGTAATATGAGTCTTCCAATTAGCATTATAATCTATGTAGACTCCAAGGTATCTAATAGAAGTTTCTTGTGTTAACATTTGATTGTTTACAAATAACATGACCTGTTTGGGCAGTTTTCTTTGGATAGGACGAAAAATGACAAAATTTGACTTGCCAATATTTAATGAAAGTCTATTTGCACATAGCCAAGTATGAACTTTCTCAAGTTCAGAATTAATCAGACTTTCAAGCATATTTATACCTCTATGCTGTAAGAATAAATTTGCATCATCTGCAAAAAGATGAAAATCCAAAAGCTTTGAACAATTATGAAAATCATTTACATAGATGAGAAATAAGAGTGGCCCAAGCACTGACCCTTGGGGCACACCTCAAGACACTGGTTGAATGTCTGAAGTAACAGCACCCAGGGATACAAACTGTGTTCTGTTGCTCAAATATGAAGTAAACCAGTCCTTAACTACACCTCTGATACCAAAGTAATCCAGTTTTGTGAGTAGAATTTGGTGATTAACAGTATCAAAAGCTTTGCTAAAATCTAGGAATATTCCACATGAATAATCATGGTCTTTAATTGCCAATTGCACTTGGTCAATTATACTAAGAGCGGAATCCAAACTGTTTACTATAAATAAGTTGTCTCTTATCAAGAAAGTCAACTATCCGCTTATACATAAGCTTTTCTAACAATTTATTAAGAATAGAGAGTAACGAAATGGGTCTATAATTGTTTAAGGTTGTCTGAGTGCCCTTCTTAAAGACTGGAATTACTCTAGCCGTCTTAAATTTCTCAGGAACAATTCCAGTAAGAAAAGATGTATTAAATATTGTCTGTAAGGGACCTGATAATTCACATTTAAGAATCTTTAAAATAAAAATAGGAATGCTAGAAGGACCCACAGCTTTACTAATATTAAGTTTAGCTATTTCTTCTTCAATTTCATTTTCAGTCACCGGTGACAAAAACAAGCTATCAAGAATAGGAGATGACATGAACCCCCTAGCAGACGGGGAAGAACTAGGGATAGAACATGCAAGATTAGTATTTGAAG
>NC_090889.1:6926379-6928879 GCF_036669925.1 Montipora capricornis
CCTGTTAAGTGCAATGTACACAGTGACTCTAGTCAATATATAGTTATTTAAAAACTATGTGAAGATTGTCAATAGTGTTTATATAGCTATTTGAGAGCTATGTGACCTTTAGATAGTATTGCAATAGTAATGGCATATGCTTTACACAGACTGAACTATGTAATTTAGCAAGTTTCATAGTTATTACATAGCAAGTAAGGAGCAGTAAATAGCCTTTATATAGCGTGAAATCCACACCTTACACTTAAATAAACAGCCTTTGGATAAAAATCAAAGCTCAAAATTTTGCCACTCATGTGTTAAGCGAACACGACTACCCAATCTGACGCCAAGAAAAGTCATTTGTTGGCTAAGAATTCCTAGGAATAGAGGTGTGAATTTTTACGGTAAATTTGGACTTGGAACTTTTAGGAATTCCATCTCGTAAATAATGTTTACTTGCAAATTAGACCAAAATGTTGGGAAATAGATAGATCGCTTTTGAACGAAGTCAGAAAAATCAAGAAGAATAGCTTGAACTAACTGAGAAATAGAAGTACTAGTGCACGTGTGGAACACAAACAAGGTTACAATATCCTGCTCCAGCAGAATAATATTCCAGCAAATCAGAAATTAACTGGAAACTACAAAACATCCATTGCAGTCAAGCAGTTAACAGTAACCATAGCTCACAGACAAAAAATAGAATACAGTTTTCAAAGCAGTTACCTAAACATTATTTCAATTCATGTCAAAATCTTTGGATTGGGTTCTTGTTTTAAATTTATATACAAAAAAGCTCCTAAACATTTCAGATAAAGCACAAAGTCTGCAAAGAGTGGTCCCCAAATTCATCAAACCATAAGTGGTAGAGGAAATAGGAATTGGCTGCTAAGCATTTTTGTCTGCTGTAAAGGACCTTTCACTGCTGTCCCATCGAAGAATTATTTCAGAAAGTGTCTCTTTATACTATTCCATGGCAACTAAAAAAAATACAGTAAATATGCTTCAATGACACATATAGTGATTTCTCTAAATCGCTAATCATTTCTATTATGATTAAAGTATGATAAGAGTAGACTCACAAATTTGGGTCTCTTTACTTACAAACGTCAATAATAGCTTTGTCAGGAATTTTCTGGATAGATTACAATACTTTAGCATTTTCGCGAGAAGGAATCTTTTGTCAATTGTATCCATGTAACTTGCGGTATGAGCACTTTTTTTCCAAATCATTTGCCTTACCATTGGATTTAAAACTTCACTATTCGAGTTAAAGGTTTACCAATTTTTTAACAGGGCTATAGTGTTTAAGCCAAATTAAGTGTCCTTGCTTGACAAATTGACTTGAAGGTATGATAATGTGAATTCTACATGCATGTAAATGGTTCCTCATTTTGAAGACAATACGGCATCAAATCAAATGTTCTTTGCTTAAAGTTAAGGCTTTCCATTTTTCTTGAGTTGCTGCAAGCATTTTCCGTGCTTGGATCAGCATTTAAAGAGTAAAACTAACAAAAAAATCGTCACCAGAAAAGTGTGATCGTTGATACAAACCTTTGAATAAACCGCCCAGAATGTGCAAGAGCTTGGACTGGTTACCGCTGACTGCTGATTAAAACGTGTTATGCAAGATAGCGGAGGATGACAATTATAATCTGTTGATGATATTTCAAACAATCTGTAAAACGACATCAGAAAAAAAGCATTCTTTTTCATTTCTCCGTGTTCAGAGTGATTTTATGTTCAAAGTTTGGAGCCCTTAAAGGACATTTCTTAAGCTAAGTACATGTATCACAAACAGTGAATTAACTCGAAAGATATCACATTGACCTGGACAAAATTTACCATCTACATGTAATCTTACAGTTTAACTCCAGGGATACCGGTCGTTTCGCCTACATGCTGCTTTTGCAAACTTTTTAATTTAAGCACACGTGTAAACGCCAGTGATAGTAACCAGTTGCACATGTATCAAACACACTGTGATTACTGATTACATGTACTGAGATAAACACAGTAAGCGCTTATTATGGTCGCTTGCGCCGCACTTACAGAAGAAGGCGTGTAAAAGCCACTGATAGTAACCAGTTGCACAGGTATCAAACACACTGTGATTACTGATTACATGTACTCAGATAAACACAGTAAGCGCTTATTATGGTTGCTTGTGCCGCACTTGCAGAAGAAGGAGAGATTTTTTCCCTTTCAATAGGACATTGTCTCAAGACTTTAATTAAAGTTAACACCGACAATATCTTCCAATAACGTAGCTGCGATTTCGATCCGTCTTGATCAGGCATTGTGGTATGAAAGGGCTGTGATTTTTGTCCAATTCATTCCACTAACGTTCTCAGAATACTCCCGATCGCGACAACTCTTACTAGATATGGACAGCTATTATTGTTTATTTTGCCCCAAAGAAGTAACCTCAAGACAAGAAGCACTCCTAAGTGATGGACGTGACAGGTGGCAACATCGGCAATGCCAGACAAAGGAACAGTACATAGAGGCAGTGAGA
>NC_090889.1:6933879-6936379 GCF_036669925.1 Montipora capricornis
TATCTTGGAGAGCCTCTTATTGATTGACTCGGGGATGTTTTTCAGGATGGTTGGTGGGTGGTTGGATTTTGTGTGCACATACAGTGGGATATTGCCTTCCTTTGTGTACGGGTAGTACTTCCCACTTGTAAGGTCAAGCGTGACATCTAAGAAATTGACCTTGGTGGTGTTAGCCTCGACTGTGATCTTCAAGTCGTTGTCACGAAAGACTTTGCAAATGCCCTTTTTGATCTTCTCTATTTCCTGTGGTGTTCCATTGAAGGCAGCTAAACCGTCATCCCGGTATAAGCCGATATTTCGGCCGTACTTCTTGGTGAGAAGTGACAAGAGGAAGCATCCAACCAGCTCGCAAGTCTCTGCTCCATCGAAGGATCCCATAGTGACATGAAATTGGTTGTCGGCAGATTTCTTCTCCCATGGGCAATTATTGTTGAATAGCAGAGATCGCTTTGCATGCAAGATAATTTCACGCTCATGACTGTGGATTGGGCGGTACTTAGAGGCAAAATCTAGTGCTTTGGAAAGCAACTTCTCAGTTATTGAGGGGTACAACTCACAAACATCGAAGCAGATGAATGAGAGGGATTTCTTGTTTTCTAGACAGTTAAACCATTGCAGGACGCTGGATGTGTTTTTCCACTGGTTTATCTTAGAGCTGTTGATGATGAAAGTGTTAATCTCATCGAGGATGTGCTTGCTAATTACGCCAATTTCAGGCTTTGATGGGTTTATTAATCGGCATGATGGATGGTCCTGAAAATTGGGTTTATGATCTTTCAGCGTGATGAATGCTTCTTTCTTAGCCAATTTCTCGATGCGGTCGTCTAACTTGAGTTGGTCAGCTATTCGGGCGGACTGCGCATTTAACTTTTCTACCAGTGGAAAAACACATCCAGCGTCCTGCAATGGTTTAACTGTCTAGAAAACAAGAAATCCCTCTCATTCATCTGCTTCGATGTTTGTGAGTTCTACCCCTCAATAACTGAGAAGTTGCTTTCCAAAGCACTGGATTTTGCCTCTAAGTACTGCCCAATCCACAGTCATGAGCGTGAAATTATCTTGCATGCAAAGCGATCTCTGCTATTCAACGATAATTGCCCATGGGAGAAGAAATCTGCCGACAACCAATTTGATGTCACTATGGGATCCTTCGATGGAGCAGAGACTTGCGAGCTGGTTGGATGCTTCCTCTTGTCACTTCTCACCAAGAAGTACGGCCGAAATATCGGCTTATACCGGGATGACGGTTTAGCTGCCTTCAATGGAACACCACAGGAAATAGAGAAGATCAAAAAGGGCATTTGCAAAGTCTTTCGTGACAACGACTTGAAGATCACAGTCGAGGCTAACACCACCAAGGTCAATTTCTTAGATGTCACGCTTGACCTTACAAGTGGGAAGTACTACCCGTACACAAAGGAAGGCAATATCCCACTGTATGTGCACACAAAATCCAACCACCCACCAACCATCCTGAAAAACATCCCCGAGTCAATCAATAAGAGGCTCTCCGAGATATCTTCTGACAAAGAATGCTTTGATAACGCTAAACCCATCTACCAGGAAGCTCTCAACAAAAGCGGATATCGCTATAACCTGTCATTCAATGCCACATTAAACCAGCCGCCACGTCCACCGAGAAACAGAAAACGGAACATTACATGGTTTAACCCGCCCTATAGCAGGAACGTGGAAACAAATGTCGGAAAATGCTTCCTTTCACTAATTGATAAGCACTTCCCCAAATCTAACCCACTTCACAAAATTTTTAACCGTAACACCATCAAATTAAGCTACAGCTGCATGGGCAACATTAAAACAATCATAACCAACCATAACAAAGCCGTAATTAGTAAACCCACACGCACCAATAATCTAACTAAGAAAAGCTGCAATTGTAGGAAACCTAACGAGTGTCCCATGGATGGTAACTGTAATGTGGAAAGCGTCATCTATCAGGCCGAGGTCAGAACCGGAAACCACAAAGGAAACATACATTGGACTCTGTGACACTGCGTTCAAATTGCGTTATAGAAACCATGTAAGCTCATTCCGAAACGAGCGTTACAAACATGCTACCGAACTTAGTAAGTACATATGGAGTCTTAAAGACAAGAACGCTAAGTATAACATCAAATGGTGCAAGATGAAACAAGCTAGTTCTTACTCCAATGTAACTAAGAGATGCAATTTGTGTCTGTGGGAAAAGTATTTTATCATTTGTAAACCAGAAATGGCAAGTCTAAACAAAAGAAATGAGCTGTCATTGTGTTGTAGACATGTTAGGAAATTCATGTTAAAAAATGTAAAGATGCAGTGACATGCCTAGACGTCACGTACGTATCCGTTGTTCTGTATTTCAAATTTCTGTGATTGTAACCGTTATTTCTGGCAGTTGCCTGATGATTGCTTCGCAAGAAGCATGAAACTCAGAGTTGCAGTAAATGTTCAAATAACCTAGCTCTTGGAGTATAATTATTCATAGCTCTAGCTCTGCTAT
>NC_090889.1:6941379-6953879 GCF_036669925.1 Montipora capricornis
ACATGACAGAAGTGGAGAATGCGCTAGAAAACATCATTGAAAAAGAAGATGCAGCATATGCTGACGATGCCGTTGGGAAGAAAGAAAAGGAGAATAAAGTCACAGCTGAGGAGACAAGGAAGGCAGCAATGGAGAGACTTGGGCAGACACAGAAAAGGAAAGAAAGTGAAGACGCAGAAGGCAAAAGAAAAAAGAGTAGATCAAATGGAAGCGACACACTTATGTACCTGCAGGAGAAAAATGATGCAATGAAAGAGATCAAAATGCATGAAATAAACGAAATTGGACCTCCGAGCCAAGAGGCATGATGACATGATAAGAGTACTTGTACAGCAACAACAGCAACAAGCCAAGGCAACACAGGACTTCCAAACAATGGTGCTTGCCATACTATCCAAGATGGGGCAGAAGTAAAGAAATACAAGTTGGACTGACATTGTTTCTGATGCAAATTTGTTGTTGCTGCTGAATGGGAGAGACCTGACTTGGAATGGAATTTCTAATGTTAAAAACAAAATTAACGTTTTGTTCACTTTTATGAAAAAAATGTCATACAAAGACAGTTAAAAATATTATCTTAAAAGACAATGAAGTTATTTAAAAGTTGTTTAAAACCCATGTGCAACAAATTTATATAAAGTTGCAAATATGTTTTGTTACAGTTAAGAAAATACATACCACATAATTATGGTCCATTGATAGTGACAATTTCACCAAAAATATTTAAGAGCAAGAGATAGATAATTACTAAGCCCATGGACAAAATTGTTTCTAAGCCACTTCAGTAGTTCTTATTTGTAATAAAATTTGACATCCTTAAACTCCAAAAATTGTTTTGAGAAACATGTTGAACCCAATTTACTCACTCTCAGTTTATACAGAGATGATTTAATGCAATGCATCAGATAACAATTAAATTATCTGAGATAATCTGAGGTGCAATCTCAGGGTTCCAGCAGCTAGCAACTCAAAGTATTAAATAATGTCACTATTCCACTATTTAAACTAAGAGCAAAGTGTAACGACAACAAATAAGCAAACTACAATATGGCGTAATTAAGGGGGACACAGCCCTGTGGCAGGTTTGACGCGACTTCATAATAGGTGCACAAATTAAAAGTCTCACTTATTCCCCCACTAACGTGGGAATAGAACAAGAGTATTGGCAGAGCCTTTCTTATCTCCCCAGCACAGCAGAGGCTGGATCGGACAAGATAAAGGCAAGGATATAAGATGGCAAGACACAAGCAATGCCAAAGCTTGGGGGAAGTCGCTACGCAGACTTAACCAAACCACATGGAGAGACCTCAGTTTATTGGCAAATAACAAACAAAAGCCCGCCTCCCAGGGAGGGAGGGTGGGAAATTTTAAAGCAAAATTGTTACAAACTGTGTACTCTCGTGCAAGCTGCCAGGATTATGCCCTGTGACAGTGTATTGAGATTTATATAGCAAGACAGTGTCTCAAAGTTCGACCAATAGTTATAGCTGTACTATGAGCTAAAGAGACGCCATGTGGCGAGCTTGTCAGCCATGAATGGGGCTAACAAATTTATGGGCCAATCTAGGAGAAGCTACGATATTTCACTAGATTACACAGCAAGATAGAAGCTAAAATACAGACATGAATAGCGTTTGTACTAAGTGCTAGAATAAGGGAACATTCATTCATGAATTGAGCATTCAATATTGTTCTATTATTTATCTTACTGGATTGCGTGACGAACAAAAAAACAGTCTTGCCCTCTAGGGGTGTCATGTTCCATTAACTGCGTTTTACCAGCTGGTAAAGTATTAATAATTTTTTAGGACTCACATAAAGACACAAATTTAGAAAATTCAAATCCCAATTTTCCTGCAAATTTGTATTCGCAGGTTATTACATCACGGGCATGTTTGCTCATATTTTTGTTTGATATGATTGCTAAATGAAAACTTGAGAAAATTACGGCTTTTGTGATTTCAAATGTTTCACAAAATCTTGAACCATGATAAACAAGAACTATTTTCAAACAAGTATTTAACATTTCAAGTATGAATTCGAGCACATTTAAAACCTTTTCAAGTCCTTAAAAATGCCAATCAAAAATAGGAAGTTTCTAAGGGCCTGCAGGAACACTGAAAATCATGTATGGAACAATGAAACTTCAAGTGAATCTAAGAAAAATACTCTTGTAAGGTGGGAGGCTCAACATCAAAGAAAATAGAAGTCTGGTTACCATAGAGACATGTGAGAGCATTTCGAAATATAGCACACACTATGTAGTATTTTCCAACTGAGTTGAGTTGGAGCTTAAGATTTTTCTTGAAGTCCAAAAACTTAAAGTATTCAATAATGTCCCGGAACAACCATTCCACAGACTCCCGCACAGTACTCATGGCTGTATTAAATGCCTCCTGTTGTACTGTCAATCTGACATGCCTGTATGGGCATTGCAGGTGGACACGATGAGGGTACGCAGGATCTCCATTGACACACATTGGGCAACCAGTGGTGTCAAATCCTCTCTGCTGTAATTGGGTGAGGAGTCCAGAATCTGCTAACATTCCCGCATCATGTCTTCTTCCCTCTGAAAGGGGAAACGAAAAATATATAAAAACACTTTTTCTTTGATTTACTCCATTCGGCCAGACCAATTTAATGTACTGTTTTCCAAACATTCAGGCCAAAAGCTCAAGATATGAGGGGGAAAAATATAAAAATAAAAAGATAAAAACATGCCATTCAATACAAGGGTTGGTAGAATGATAAACCTACAAACATGATCGAAGTCATTTGAACTTTTTACAACATCTTTTTAGTTGTGTAACGAGCATTTTCAGGCTCTAATTATGTTTTGTCAGTTTTCAGTTTGTGACAAGATTGTGATTTTATTTTGTTTTCGTTTGTTTGGCGGGTTTGTAAAACAGGAAATTTAACTGGTCTTGCCTTAACAGAAAAAAAAAACTATTTTATTGTTTTTAGTTAGAAGAGGTAACCAACAAAACCCTTTTTTAAGGAAGCCAACTTACCCACTGGTCCAAACAGGTTTGCTATGATCCCTGAAGGAAGAGCTACACTCTGGAATTTGAGCGCATGCACTCTTTTGTGGCCGTTGTATACCACTCGCTGGTTTATTCCAGGCCTGCAGATTGGCCTGACAGTTCCATCGATGAACCCAAAACAGTTCTCTAGAGGAGATCCTTTAATATTTATAACATTCGCATACTCTTCCAGCATAACTGGATCGAGCAGCATATCGTTCCATTCAGTAATTCTGTGACCTTGAGTGTCATAAATGTAATCTATCACTGTGTTTGTGATCATAGATAGTACTGGCACTGGCTTCGCAAAGTGGTAGATCATATCACTATACCTGCATGGATACGCTAGGCGTTTCAAAGCAATACAGAGACCCTCTATTCCACTGCAAACGCTTCTCTGACTGCAAACAAACGTTTTGGGGATCTGTAGGCCTCCAGCAAGGTCTTCAAGATCATTTTTTTCCACCCTAAATTCGGCTTTACATTCAGCTTCGGCGATACAATCCAGGTCGAAATTCGCATAGTCTTTGTAGGAGAAGTTTGGATTTTTGGATTTATTGCAGTCCCACAAAAGGAAGAACTCTTCATCATCAATCACCTCTTCGTCGTATGCCAGCAGGAGCTCATTCCTTACAGCTTCAAATGACGCCATTCGCGTATTATATATTTTATCCAAATTGTTGGTATTCCCGTCACGTCGATCTGCTTAAAGTGAAAAACAAGCATAGCACGATGGCGCGGATTTGAGGTCCCCATCGTCAAATCTCGTCCTGGTGCTTAAGGTTTCTAATATTTGCAGATGAAATACTATGTGGAAAACTTCGACTTAGTGGTAAGACCATGGAGTTCAGGTATTTTGCTTTCATTTTTCTAGGCGTAGTTTGACCTTTGTTAGTGTAATGCAAGTGTCAACGTTCAGCTCGGGGGGTGGGAGGGGTGGATGGGCTACCACAGGATTTTAATTGTGAGATCTGTCCTCAGGGTAGGGATTTTGATTGCACTTAGGACATTTGACCACCTTCACTTGCCGCCAGATGGGGATGTTGACCAATATTACTTTCTCCAGGGGGTGGAGAATTTGAAATTTTTTTAGAGAAAACCTCAAAATTCCCACACCCATGACCGACCCCCTCCCTTCCCCCACCCTCACGGTTAACATTGATAGGTGCATAATGGTATGAAAATTGTCTCAATGTGATATTCAAAAATGCTCTGTTGGTCTTTTGCAGTACTTGTCCAGTAACACCATCAACATTTATAACTATAATCCATTTGTTGACTGGAAAATCAATCAACCTTTTTTACAATAGGCCATTTTCATTATGACGTCACGCGCGCAATGGCTTGTGGTAATTGTAGTAAAGTGGACGTGAATTATGCGCTAAAATTAAGATTATCAACAACACAAATGGCTTCTTCTCAAGCGTGTAACAAGAAAAAAAGAATATATTTAACTGAGAATGATGTCCCTGGGGCGTCCTTTAAAGACAGAGCCAGAACTTTTTCACAACGATCAATGAAGGCGATGGTTGAAGTGCTGAGGTGCTTCAGCAAGCGGAAACTGAAGCCATTTGCTGCAGAGGTAAGTGCTAAATTATAAACATTATAAAAAAACTTAATTCGCTCAATGGCGAAAGATATCGCACCTAAATACTGTCTTTTGTTTTGTTTTAATTTTTTTGTTTTTTACAACCAGAGTACAGAGTTATCAGAGCTCTAGATTTGACAAAATCGTAGATCCTGATGGCGGAATTCATCTTCGGAGAATACCTCTCGAACGGAGGATTGGGTCGGGCAAGATGTTGGTGTAGACGTGTTTGTGTTAGCTCCGTTCTTGGATATGGCACATGAAATTGAAAGGTAAAAACTTTGGAATCTCACCGGACCTTCCAAAAGAAATTCTAGAGCGTAGAAAGAAGATGCATCGTTTTAAAAAGGCAAAAGAAGAGGGTAAGACCGTCTACTTTAGTAGGGCGGAGCCTGATAAGTTGTTTATTGACGGTGTTCAAATATAAAAACGTAAAATCTAAAACTTCAGGTCATGTATAAAACTATTTCTTTACCAAATTTGCATTATTTTTTTCCAAGAACTGGGTTTTTTTTTGTTTCCATTGTTACTAGGTGTTATGAGGATTGCAAGACCCTTTGTGTTAGTAGCTCTATATTTAACAGCTTTCGCTGGCTACTTTTTTAACTATGTAATTGTGTGTCGTAGTTTTGCTTTGTGCCTTTTGTTTTCTTTTTCGCATTTTAGCGGGCTAACTTTATATTGTTCTTGTGTGAGGGACATCCAGTGCACCCATGGCTTGAGCTTCACGTATGCAGATGCCTCTTGACGTATTTATTGTTCCGTTCTCTTCACTGAAATGAAACTTTGAAATCTTCACAAAACGGAATTTAAATTTTAGAATTCTATCTCTAAATGTTCGGGGGATTCGCTCTTTTGACAAAAGAAAGGCACTTTTTTACTGGTTAACAAAAGAGAGATCCGATATTATCTTTTTACAAGAAACTTACAGTACTCCAGATGTCGAAAAGTTTTGGAAGTCGCAGTGGAGGGGCGACATTTTCTTTAGTCATGGTTCCGAGCACAGTAGGGGGGTTATGATTTTGGTTAAGGAGAAATTCGATTGTGATATTGAAGAACGCCAAGAAGATGAACAAGGAAGATTTATTATTTTGAAAGGTGTCATTCAGGGATATAGTTTTGTTTTTGTCAATATTTATTCCCCAAATAAGACCAAAGATCAATGCATCTTCTTCGAGGAAATTCAAAAACAGCTCGATAAATTAGAATTAGAGGATAATTGTGAAGTTATTATTGGAGGCGATTTCAATGTTATTTTCGATGCTGAGTTGGATGGAGCTGGAGGCAAACCTCAAGTAAGAGAATCCTGTAAAAAAATTGAAGATTTGTGTTCATCTTATGATCTGACTGATATCTGGAGAATAAGAAATCCAGATACTAAGCGCTTTACATGGAGACAAAAAAACCCTACAATACAGCGACGTTTGGACTTTTGGCTAATAAGCAGTAGTGTTCAAGAAGAGGTAGAAGATGTAGATATTATTCCTGCAATAAGAACGGATCACTCCGCTATTACAATGCACATAAACGGAATTGAAGAAACGGGACGGGGACCTTCCTTTTGGAAATTTAATTCTAGTCTTTTAGAAGATGATGAATATATCTCTTTTATAACTGAGAATTACAGTGATTGGTTGGAAGATGGAAAAGAGATTCAGGATCCAAGGGTCCTTTGGGACTTCATTAAGTATAAAATCCGTTATGAAACTATTACCTATAGCAAACAGAAAGCTAGAATTAGAAGGGAGAAATTATTAGACTTAGAACAAAAACTTAAAGAGTGCACAGCAAAATGCGATGAACAGCCCAGTCAAGAAAACTTGAGTGATCTGGAAATTTTAAAAACCGAATATGATAGTCAATATGATTATATAGCGCAAGGAGCAATAATTCGCTCGAGAGTAAATTGGTACGAATATGGCGAGAAAAGTAATAAGTACTTTTTGAACTTAGAAAATTCCAAAAAGAAAAAAGTTGTATTAGAAAGTTAGTGGGGTTTAATGATGAATGCATAATGGATCCGAAACAAATAATGACAGAGATTCATAGCTTTTATGCCAATCTTTATGATAAGGACTCTTGTCAGCAGGGTGGCTTGTCGATTGATGAATTCCTTAAGAATGTAAATACTAACATGTTAACAGACGAGCAGCAGGAATATTTGGAGAAAAAAATTACAACAAACGAATATTTAGAAGCGTTGAAATCATTTGAGAAAAACAAAACACCAGGGAATGATGGATTAACTGTGGAGTTTTATCTTGGCTTCTGGCATCTCATAGAGAAATGTCTCGTCAATTCCTTGAATTTCTCTCACGAACACGGACAACTGTCAAATTCGCAAAAACAAGCTATGATTACGTTGTTGGAGAAGAAAGACAAAGACAGACGTTTTATCAAAAATTGGAGACCGATCTCACTGATTAATGTCGATGTTAAAATCGCATCAAAGGCGATTGCAAGAAAGTTAGAATTGTTTTTACCTGAGCTTATTCATTCAAATCAAAACGGTTTTATCAAGGGAAGATGTTTACTTGACGGAGTTCGAACAATTGAAGATGTGCTTGAATTTGCTAAATTTACGGATAGTTCAGGTATTCTTTTAGCAGTTGATTTTGAGAAAGCATTCGACTCTTTGAATCATTCTTTCCTTTTTAAAATCTTGGAAAAATTTAACTTTGGAACGCAATTTATAAAGTGGATCAAAATCTTCTACACTAACGTATCTAGTTGTGTCTTAAATAATGGTTTTATTACTGATTTGTTTGATATTCGTTGTGGCGTTAGGCAGGGCGATCCCTTGTCACCTTTGTTATTTATTTTGGCCATTGAAGTGCTTGCTTGCAGAATTCGGGAGGATAAGGGAATTAAAGGTATTTTAATCAATGAGGAAGAAATCAAACTAACACTTTTTGCTGACGATATGACTTGTTTTCTCAGAGATATCTCATCATATCATCGTTTATTGGCAACTCTTCAAATTTTTTATAAGTTCTCCAACCTTCGAGTTAATGATGATAAAACGGAGATCTTTGCCATTGGCACACATCACCTGGATCCAACTAAGTTTTCTCATAAAGTACGAAAATCAATTAAAATCCTGGGAATTGTATTTGATTATCATATAGCATCAAGGATGAGAGCCAACTTTGACTTAGTTCTTAAGTCTATCAAAGATATATTGAACATGTGGAAGTGGAGAGGACTTACACTACTAGGAAGAATTCAGATTGTTAAATCCTTTATTCTACCAAAATTTTTGAGTAAAGCGGCGTTGATTGCAGTTTCGGAAGAGTTGATTAAAGAGGTCAACAGTTTGATTTACCGTTTCATTTGGAAAGGTAATGATAAAATAAAGCGTTCCGCTCTCATCAACGATATCGAAGATGGTGGACTTAGGATGCTAGACATTCAATCGATGATTCAAGCTCAGAGGGTGATAAGAAGATAATACTAGACTATTTTCTTTCTCCAATAGGTGGAAAATTTATTCTTAAGTGTAATTTTCATACAAGAAAGTTGCCTGTCTACCTTCCAGTTTTTTATAAAGAATGTCTTAATGCTTGGTCAGCACTTAATGAATCTCCTATAAATACGTACAGAGACGTCGTGCATCAAGTTATTTGGAATAATAAATACATAATTGTTCAAAAGCTATCAACCTTTGAAAAAATTTCTATTCTAAAGGAATTATTACGGTCGGTGACCTCCTCTCTGATGCGGGAGTCTTTTTAAAGGGTGCAAATGTGTTAAATGCAAATCTTTCTCCTTTAGAGCGTTTTAAATTAATGGGTATTGTCGATGCAATCCCTCGTGAATGGAGGCAGATCATTAGACAAAGTGCACAACATCTCCTGCCCTTACACATCGGTGACACATTTTATTTAAAGTTGGAAAACTCTCAGGTAGCCTTGTTAAAGGTCTCATCCAAATTGCTTTATACTGCTTTTAAAAGCAGAAACAAGCTCCTCCCACAGCTCAAAAGAAATTTCTGGAGAAGTTTCCCCAGCTTCAAATTGATTGGAGCAAAATATACTCCTTACCGTTTATAGTTACAATTGAAACTAAAATTCGTGAATTCCAATATAAGATATTGAATAATATAGTCTTTACAAATGAAAAGATGTTTAGGTTAAAAATGATTGATTCGCCTTTATGTACATTTTGCAAACGAGAAATTGAATCCATTGAACATCTATTTTTTTACTGCAATGTGACGAAGACTTTTTGGGAAGCTTTTTGTTCTTGGCTTAGTAATTGTAACATTAACATACAATCCTTCAAAATAATAGAAATTTTGTTTGGAATATTCAATATAGGAGACGACTTTATTATATTAAACCATCTGATATTGACAGCTAAATTGTATATTTATAGATGTAAGTTAAATAGTGTACATCCGATTTTACGAGTTTATCAGGCCAAGATTAAAGCTGTATACCAAGTAGAGAAAAAGATAGCAAGTAGGCGGAACAAACTAACTAAACATACCAAGAAATGGGAAAAGCTTTTGGCATGTGCATATGTAGGCTTGTAGTGTGGGTGTTTCTCCATGTGTCCCTCTTATGACTTATTATTATTATTATTATTATTATTATTATTGTTAGTCTTTGATAATGATGATGATGATGATAATTGTTATTATTATTATTATTATTATATATTTCTTTTACTATTGTTGTTCAAATTATTGTAAGAGTGTAAGTGTAGTAGTGTCATCTTGTAATTGTTATTTACTGAGTTGTAATTAGTAGTCTATTTTGTTTCGATATTGTAATTAATAGTGTGATTTGTATTTTAGTAATTCATAATCGTTGTATGTGTTTAGGTGTAACAAAATAATAAAAAGTTTTAAATTACAAAAAAAAAAAAAAAATACCTCTCGAACGTGAAATGCGAACACAAGCAGACGAACCGCTTGAAAAATCGAGTGAATCGAGCAAATGCCAGAATTCCAACATTGCTATATATTTGCCCATTTAGCCGGAGAAATTACAATAGATTCCACCAAATTCAGATGAGGGGCTTTCAAAAGTAAGCGGGAAGGTTACGCATTGTTCAAGGCCGGCCACATGCAAAAAGTAAAGTTGAACGCAACATCACATCAACATGTTTGCTTTTTTGAAAGCAAGGTTAAGGCTTCAATGACTAAGAACAAGCTCTACCGAACGCGAGTCTCTCTACGAAAAGAAACTGCTGGGGTGAGAAGTGGATACTGTAATTGCAAAGCTGGGGCTACTGGAAGATGTAAGCATGTAGGTGCTCTACTGTTTACGATTCTAGATTTTGTAGAAAGTGAGTTAAATCAAATCCAACCTGACACCACATGCACAGAACGACCACAGCAGTGGCACAAACCTTGATCAACAGCCTGCGCTGATATTGAGGCTATACTTCTCAGTGATCTACTTGTCATAAAGCACAGTTACCAGGCTGACAAAAAGTATGCCAAAGCATTAAAAGGGCACAAAGAAAAGCTGACAAGCAATCGTTTGAAGCAGCACCATCTTTTTCAAGAAATGTTAGTAAAAGCCAAATTGAGCGTTTGTGTAAAGACCTAGAGACGACCAAGGGGTAAGTGGCCCATGATTATCGACCTTCTGAAAGGAAATAATTACCAGCCCAACATTACTGAGGACATGAACAAAACTAGGTCTGCCGTACCTGCGCAATGTGCTGAGGGTCTGAGGCTTGAACCCTTAATAAGGGCAAAATATGTTGCCAGGCAACATTCAGCAGGACACACTGGGGTATATGTGGAAGAAAGAGGACTTTTTATAGATAAAACTACACCACTCCTTGCCGCAAGTATTGATGGGGAAGTCAGTGATTCCACTGCAAGACATGGTGCCATTTGAAATTTGGAAATGAAATACATCCAATTCCCCAGTAAAATTCCACAGCCTGATGGCAGAAAAGATTTGCTACATATTATTGCCGAGAACAAAAAGAATTCCTGCCTTGAATTACCAACACTTGATTGAAGCTGAAGACTCGACATCACTATTATGCACAAATACAAGGGGGCATGGGCATTTCTGGCAGGCAATGGTGTGACTTGGCTGTCTACACCTACTGTGGTAACATTGAAGACTTGCATGCTGAAACAAAAGCTTTTGGATTTCTGCTTATTTGCCATTGTACCAGAAATATTAACAGAATTAAGAATGGAAAACACCTGTATCCAAGATTGTTTTCCTATAAGTAGGATTTCTCTTCCCCAAACTTCCACGTGGAAAAGTGAAAAACAGAGTTCTAAAAAAAGCAGATAAATTGACCCATCTTTTCTTAAAATGCTGTAAATGTCAACGAGTATTCCTACTATGCATTGATACACATATTTCTGTCTACCAAGCTAAAGCTCATCAAATTATGTCATCTTATGTACTACTTTACAGTTGTGTCCTACGGGACCTGGAGTTAAAGGGAAGTGAGGCTGGGGTGATCTTGTTTTGAAAACAAAAACCAGTTTGCTTTTACATGTAAATCAGGGCTCGTTAGCAGAATGACAATGCAACTGACATAATTATGAAAAACATTATGGTTAATCAAAACAAGGTGGATCCCAGCTCCCTTCTGCTAAAAGGGCATGCCACTAAAGACACAACTGAATGTACCATTCCAACCAAGTTGATTTCTACATAATCAATAATTTTTATAATTATTTTGATATCCAGCAAGCCCAAGAGTACTTGTTTCACTAAAAACTCTACCACAAATATTGCTTTCAAGATGAATGGTGGCAGTTATTGAGCAAGAAAATAGTTTTTTACTTCCACAATTCAAATTTGCAGCAAGGTTCAAATTATGAGGTGATTGAACCTGCTGTGATTAACCAATCAAAATGCTAGAGGTGCAATATCAATGACATTGTTTTTAATAAGTCTAATTAGTATGATTCATTTCAGTCAGACTTGTTAACTGATATTTGTGCTATAATGGTTTTGAATAACTTCAAATGAGGTGTATAATTTTGTTTACTGTTGTAAATAAAGATATGCTGCAGAACTGTAATTATGTGACCACCGTCCATCTATTAACTTGTCTTCTCTTACAAGCAACTACCCCTGCAAAGCAACAAAGGCTGTCAACGATCCAGTTTTTTTCTTTCGGTCAAATTGTTGGTAGTTGCTTACAAACAGATTTGTAAATTTTTTTTTGCATTATTTTGTAAATATACTGCTAGACAACCAATGGCCCCTTTAAATTTGTTAAATATGAGGAAACTTTCAAAATTTTGTTTAGGTCTTCAGCCATGCTGTTAGGGATAATTTGCTTCAAAATATTGTAATTTTTAATCCTCTCAATAGCGCGTTCAACGTGGATCCTAACAGCAGCTATCTGCCTTGTTTCATCTTCTTCGTCAGGATCAAGTTGATCCTTGCATCGCATGAAGGGAGGAATATTGAGGGATACCTTCTTTGGTACAAGCAAATCCTGACTTTCGAATCCGCTGTCAGGCATTACTGAATCGTGTGGCTCCAACATATCCAAAATACCAGAGGCAATGACAATTTTGCGGTCACTCACATGCCCCCCATACAAATCTGAAATAAAAGTCACTGCTCCATTTGGAGCAATTCCAACCAGACCTTTGGCAGTGTTATGTGACTTGTAAGTAGAATAAGTCTCTGCCTGGACTCTGAAGCAAGACGGCTTCTCAATAAAGATTTCTGTGCAGTCAAGAATGATTCTTGTGTATGGGTAGTCACATTTGAAACTTTCAGGCATTGTCGGATTAAGAGTCTCCCTGGTAGCCCATATTGGTAACTGATTCAATCTTGAAAATAGAAGGTCAACCCATGTCACAAATATCCTTGACACTTCAGATGTGCTTATCTTAAACTGGTCGGCTAAAACTTTCTCTGGGACATTTGCCCTCAGTCTTG
>NC_090889.1:6971379-6973879 GCF_036669925.1 Montipora capricornis
CAGTTGTTGACAATCACTGGGAAAACTTCCTCAGACTGCTGAAAATTGAAGAAATTGTATTTGCACCAAGAACAAGCATTCAGCTAGCAGCATATCTTGCAGTTCTCATTGAAGAGTATCTTGAGGGATTCAAAGAACTTCATGAGAGACGACACCTTCCAAAGCACCACAACATGGTCCACTACCCAACGCAAATTGCTAGGTACTTCTAGAATAAACTTTTCAGGGGGAAAGGTTTTCCAATGTTCACTAAAGAAAAATTCTTAGGGGTTGAAATATGATCTAGACTAAAACAGAACATTGTTACTTATATTTTGAAGTCATTTAATTACTAAAGGTTCAACTTCATATTTGTTGGTGTTAATTTGTAGGAGAGGGCCACTGGTGAGAAACTGGGCAATGCGATTTGAAGCAAAGCATCACTACTTCAAGAGGCTAGCTGACAAAAGCAACAATTTTAAGAATATTACTTATTCTTTGCCCAAGCGCCACCAGGCTTTGCAAGCATACTTGCTACAGTCCTCGGCAGGAAACTTCTTGCGAATGTCTTTGGAAGTTGGCCCAGGTACAGAATATTTAATAAATGAGTCTCTTACTTGTTACACGAAAAAAAGTTCTAGAATATCAGCATAAAGTACTGTGCAAAAGTAATGAGAGCGAATTTCGACGAATTTCGAGACATTTCGCCACTTTTCGACGAAAACCAGCGATTTTTGGAACGAAACGAAATATCGCCGAACTTTCGACGAATTTTCGAAAGCGCTATTGTCTGGACACTTTCGAAATTTCGAAATTGTATGCGAATGTTCCAGCGAAAATTCGAACAACAATTTGAACGACAATTTTGATTCTCGACATTTCGAGGGAAATGTTTCGAAATTTCGAAGAATGCTCGAAGCGTGTTTTGAAGTTTTGAAGAGTGCAGCGAAATTTCGAGGCTGAGGCAAGTACATTGTAACAGCTGAGGCGGCACGCGCAAGCCGTCAAGATAACTAACGCAACTAACAGAGACTCGAACGCTCAAGATTCCTCTGACTAACACCGAAATGCGTTAAAATAAACTCTCCATTGCACTAGTTCAACAGTTACTAGTAATAATTAGTACAAACAAATTTATTCAAACAGACTACACAAACGCTGCCAAAACTTCAGAAAAAGTAGCAACAAACAAACTAGGGAAGATTAATTTGTTGGCAACTGTGTGTGTATTTTTGCATGTAATCTAGGTAGATTTCAGATTCGTTTTCTTTGTTTTGGGAATGCAATGTAAACCTTAAATAAACCAGATGATGCATCAAGATTTGTCTCTTACATTTACTTAGTTTTACAGCTAGTCTCCTACGCAGCCGTTCTTATATAGTGTCGTCACGCGTTGTGTGATGACACTAGTTTTACAGCCCGCGGCAAATAATACACATTTGTCATAATTTTTTTACGTTGGTGAATTGTTGAACCGATTCTATGTTTCTCTGAAATCATTCACATTTTCGAACTACTGGTATGCAAGTGAAAGCGCTTTTTGTCTATGAAGAGGATCAAAACATTGCAAGCTTGACCTTCAATCGGAGTTAGATTTCAACCAGAAATATCAGGACGTTACAAGTCGATCAAAGTCGATCATCGAAAACGTAGTCGATAAGTCGATAATACTCGATATTTGTCAATAATTGTCAATCAACAAGTTTAATTTGTCGATAAAAGTCGATAATCACAAGATTTTCAACTGAATATCGATTTTATCGACAAAAATGCTGACACATTTTTCAATCGCCCATGAAAATGTAAACAGCTTTAAAGTAAATCCGTATGACAATAAAGTTGAATAAAAAACTGTAAATCAATAAATAAATGTAAATCGGTAAAATAAAGTCTTGGCATAGCCAATCCTGCTTCATTAAACTGTGCTTGGCAACTGTAGCCTCGTCTCCCGCTATAAACCTTTTTTTTTTTTGTATTTCCGATACTTGTCGATTGAAATCGATCAAAGTCGATAATCACAAAAAATTGTGTGATCGACGTTTATCGACATCCGATATTTGTCGATTGATTAGTATCGAATTTGATCGACAACGATCGACTTTTATCGACTATCGAAATTATCGACTTGTAACGTCCCGAAAATATGCATGCGTAATCCAGATCGTGGAGTTTTACAATCCCGCTTGTTGTCATTATGATTCAGTCCTTGAAGGTTTGTTTTGTCTAAAAACAAACGGGCAGTTACTCTACTGAAGCAGGGTGCGGGATAAATCTCTGTAGCTCATTTTTGAAACGCTCTTCAGTCATGGTGTAAATAAATCAACAAAGCGCGTTTGGTTCCGAGTTATGTATGTTACTGCAATGATAATGTACAGTGTATTTTTAACGACAGTTCACTGCTTCGAAAATTCGAAGAAACGAAAGTTCATTTCTTCGAAATTTCGAAAGTAAGAAAAGTTCGTTTCTTCGAAATTTCGAAAGAGTTCGCAAGAAGGAAAGTTCGTTACTTCGAAATTTCGAA
>NC_090889.1:6981379-6986379 GCF_036669925.1 Montipora capricornis
TTGTTGAGTGCATCTTGGTAGGTTTCTTTCGCTTTATCAAATGATTCTTTGTCTGAAGAAATTTCTGAGAGGCGCTTGTTTATGGATGCCGGTATGTTCTTTAGGATGGATGGGGGGTGATTGGATTTCTTGTGAACGTAGAGTGGGATGTTTCCTTCTTTTGTGTAGGGATAGTGCTTTCCAGATTGGAGGTCAAGGGTGACGTCTAAGAAATTTACTTTAGTGATGTTTGCTTCGACTGTGATCTTTAAGTGGTTTTCACGGAAAATTTGGCAAAAGCCGTTCTTGATTCTTTCGACCTGTTGAGGGTTTGAGTTAAAAGCTGCCAAACCGTCGTCTCTATAAAGGCCGATGCTGTTGCAATACTTTTTGGGTAGACAGGACAATAAATAACAATCCACTAGTTCGCATGTTTCAGCGCCATCGAAAGATCCCATTATTATGTCGAATCGGCTGGTAGAGGATTTTTTCTCCCAGGGGCAATCATTGGAAAACAGTAGAGATTGCTTGCAGAGGAAAATGATTTCTCTCTCGTCGGCCCTGATGGGTCTGTAGTTATTGGCGAAGTCGAGTGCTTTGGCAAGCATCAAAGCATATGAATGAGGGGTTTTCTTTGTGCTGTAGGGCGTTGAACCAGTTCAGTACGCTGGTCGTATTTTTCCACTGATTGATTTGTGTCTTTTGGATTATGGTGGTGTTGATCTTGTCTAAGATGCGCTTACTAATTATACCAATCTTGGATATATATATATCCATACTGCAGACAGTACTGCAGACAGTACTGTTTCGGCCTTCTGGGCCTCATCAGTGCAGTACTGATGTCTGGGATGGAGGTTAAGCTTATAAAGCCACCCCAAATGTCCCACACATGTGGTACATCTAAGCCATGCCAGAGTGCTCAAACTAGCGAGCTAGTGAGCATGTGCAATTGCTAGCGGCAATGACTCATCCCAGTAGAGTGCTGAATTTGGACATGAAAGCAAAAGCTTTGTAATGCCAAAGAGCTATATATATATATACTTTAAGAGGAAAAAAGGACGCAACTACATTTCCCGACAAGCCTGTTTCGTGAATCGCTTCACTCTTCAGGGGTTTTAAACCCCACACTGATAAATCCAGAATAGTGCTCAACAGTAATGGAGCCGTAATAACAATGAAACTATATTGAGTAGAAAAACACTGTTATATATATATAATTATACTCCAAGAGCTAAGTTATTTGGACATTTACTGCAACTCTGAGTTTCATGCTTCTTGCGAAGTAATCACCAGGCAACTGCCAAAAATAACGGTTACACAAAATACGGTGATTGTAACCGTTATTTCTGGCTGTTGCCTGATGATTGCTTCACAAGAAGCATGAAACTCAGAGTTGCAGTAAATGTTCAAATAACCTAGCTCTTGGAGAATGTGTTTTGTAAAGCAGTCACAAATGGAAGATTTTCACCCACTTGGAATCTGCAAGGGATTTGGTCGCTATGCCACCAATACTTTGTTGTCTTGAAATACAGAGTAGACTGTTTACAATAACAAATAAACATCGACAAAAATATTTAGTACAACAGAGACCTTTGCATCTACTTTATTGCCGCGAAAAAAACGAAATCCCTGCATCACATCAGTTTCACTAAAAATAACACTCACCTTTACAGGTCCTTTTTTTTAATTGGAAATCACAAACTGCAGTTTGTGGTCAGACATTTGCAGTCTCAGGTTTCCTGGGTTTTGAATTTTAACGCGAAGCTACAACGAGGTTGTTTTTCATCAAGGGAAATTGCTCCACTTTTATTGCCTAAAACATATTATTTCAGTTAAAAAATCAAACTAAGTCATCACAGACGGGTGAAAAATATTATTGACAACCTATACCACTTACCACTGAAGTCCTGAAAGACCACAGGATTTTGGTCACGTGACACCATCAGCTTTGCCTTTTGCCGTTGAACATGAATTAATATCTAATATTACTAAAACAACAGCATTTCAAACCTATTTAGTGCATATGGGTAGGGAACTGATCAGGAGTTTCCTGTATCCCTGCTCTGATCGATTCGAGTTTTTTTGCAAAGCAATGATTATTTTCAGGCCAGGAACATTTAGTTGGTCTTAAGTGTCGAGCATCCACTCACTGCAAACTTTTAAATTAACCACAGGGAGCTAGGGTTCCTTTTCCTTTAACATAAATTCGTGTTGAAGTAATGCCGTTCTACTCAAGAGTAGGAGTAAAGGCATTCTATATGATTCAGTGACACCTGAGTACATTTTACTCAGTCATAAGAGTACAGAATAGTCTCTGTGGAATCAACTCAAAATCAGGAGTACATTCTACTCATTGGTTTGAGTTTAGCATGTTACTCATTTCTTGAGTAATTATACTCAAAAAAGAGAGTAAAATTATTAGTTTACTCAAAGAAAGAGTTGGTTTAACTCATTTCCAAAATGGCGGTCTTTTACTGTGCTCTTTTTTTTTTCTGTAACCAGTGGAAGTGTCCAAGAAGACCAAGAAGAAGTAGCTGGCACACAAGATGGTCTGGAGATTGAAAGTTGTATGTTTTAACATTGGTAGTACATTTGTTTAGTGTGGTCAATCATTTCTCTTCTGTTTGTGACTATGGTTCTCGCAAGTTGCGTTTGCTATTTCCTGCATTGTTGCAGATTAGATAGACCTTCAGCCTTACGTGGTTGGTAGTGGTTTGAGTCTACAGCCTGTATAATTCAGATCTAAAAAAAACTTCAAGGTTGTTAAAACTTTGCTATAACTAGAAAAAGGGATTATGCAATCATCTGAAAAAAAATCCTTCCATTGATTCTTGATGTTTATTACATATGGCTCAAGAATATCTGCTGCCTTCAAATGAGTAACCTGGCTCTCATAATTCTCTTGATTTGAGGCAGGTAGTGACTTTTCAGATATACATAATGTAAATCTGCATGGGTTATTTTTATTTTTTGTGAACATAATGGTTGTAGAGATGAACCCGTGCCAACAGTTTTCCCTTACTAGTTGGGGGATTAAGCAAGGTAAGGGAGAATAAACAGGTTACAGGTACATTTAATTTTTTAATTCATCAGGAAGGGATCCAGGTCTATCAGCATCTGCCAGTAATTTGAAACAAGATACATGTAGGTCTTCTGAAGGTCAGTGTTAGATATGATAAGAGATAAAATGTTGATTTTCTTTTGCTTCTTTTGAATATTACAAAATATTTTGTGCAGTATTGTCTCTTTTTCCATACTCCTCTATTTGTTGAGGATTCGATATTCGTAAGCATGAGTAATAGTAAAGTTACCACTTTGAACATTCATTCTCAAACTCATCAATAATTCATATAGTAAAAACAAAGGAAATCACAATCGTGAAGGAGGTTTGGATACCCTGTCTTAACTAGCATAGATTTTGACGATTTTACTTCTCCGTTTACTCCTTAGTTTGTGTTTCGATTAAGAAGATATATCAAACACTTGAGACAGTGGTTATCCAAACACCTCGACTTTTGTCAAAAATTCCCCCGCTGTGCATCATATTTTCAGCTCTCTTCTTGGTGTGTAGATATCCCAATGAAAGACTGTGTCTCGTGTTTGATATATTTCATCTAGGTATAAGCAAAGGTTATGGAATAAAATTATTTTCATGCCAACACCATATTTACTGCAGAAAAGTTATTTGAAATTAAAAACAAATCTAAAGTTGCCAAATGCAAAAATTTCTCAATTGCTCAGAGAAGATAGTTACCAAAGTGTCGACTAAACCAGAATGTTTAGTCACCAATGACCATATCAGTTGCAATTTTTGAGCGCTACATTAATTAAATAATAACTTTAGGTGATTGCTTGGTTGATTAAAGTTTGCAAGCTAAGTTGGTTACATGTGTTGTTCTCATATAAACCACACTTCTAGGTTTCATACTAAAACGTTTTGGTTGTGCTAACACAGCCAACCTACCAGGCGAGATCACAAGTAAGACTGTGGCAAAGTGTTTTTGGAAGCAAGAGCTGATAGAGGAGCTAGATCATCTGGGGTTACTAGAATCATGGACTTTTTCGGAGAGCAAGGATCCTGGCAACAACTTCTCAGGAACTGAGGAGGATGCAATGGAACATATTGAGCAATTGAGGTCTGAAAGTTTGTATTCTCATCAGTAATCAGAAAGTTGCCAGAAAAAAGGTAACGAAGTTTGTTGTAGTACCTGGATAATTTACATGCATTTTGTGAAGGTAGATTTTTTTAAAGTTATCTTTGCAGTAGCAATTCACGTCATTGTTTAGTTAAAAGTTGCAAAATATGTCACTGACCTAATATCTTGATAGGTAGTTCTTCGGCAAATAACAGGGTGTTTACATTAAGAACTGTTAACTAATACCAGGTTGTCGTGTTCTCTATGTTGCTGATGGGAACTGGAAACTAAAGTATCCTCACTGCATGTGGATGATAACCATCGAAATGGAGGGTTTTCAAAACCTCATTAACTACCCCAGCATTTGCCCCTCTCTCCCATGCGAGGCCAGGCGTTTTGTACAGTGCACTGTGAAATGGCCAAGAGTGTTGCAATTCCCCATGGAATTTATGATTTCTTGAAATACTGTGGACTTTCGGGTACATCCTCTGTTTTTTTGTGTTTGTATGTATAAAGTCCATCATGTTTTTCAATCATTCATTCATGTCCTAGTTTGGAATTGAGATATCATTAGAGGGGAGCAACGTGCTGTCCTCTTTTTGTTGTTGTAAGGGGCTGTGAGCCTAGCACAATTTTAACTAAAAGAAAAACTAAATAAATGACCTTATGTATTTCCATGTCCCCAATTACCACTTAATGTGAGAGCTCTTATTAGTTGTCACATCATTTTCACACCCTTTTATACAAGGGGTTGACAAAGGGGACACCAAAACTGTTCATGAACAAAATGAGGAAAAGTTAGCAGCCTGTTCAAGTAGAAGTGGATGTGACAACTTACCAAGGTGTAGTGTTGTGGCTAGGATCCTAAAAATTAAATATGTTGTT
>NC_090889.1:7003879-7006379 GCF_036669925.1 Montipora capricornis
TTCAATGAACTCTTCATACACCACGCTTTGATCTCCATTTGGTTTATCTTCGATCCCTAGGACGTCCATGCGGCAGAGCTCTTCATAACTGGTTGGGCTAAGAACGTGCTGTCAAGGTTTTGCTCTGTTCCTGGAGACATAATGGTCCACCCAAAGAGAGTGAACTCGGCCACTGGCTCTCCAGTGGATCCAGTACGCTGGGATGTAGACGTTTTAATCTTCGCATAATCACTCGTGCCCAGAATAACATGAACCAGAAGGAGGCTCTTGGTGTCAGTGTCTTTTATGTCCACGCCTTTCAGATGACGGTATTTTCCGATCATTTCCCTGTAGTTCGGGTTTTCCACGCACAACAGTTAAGCCTGGTCTATCCTGTTTGCGCTGAAAGGGATGGTATAGTTTCCTTTTGTGTCACTCATTTGAATGTTGTAGGTTTCGGTTCGCTTGGTAACGGTGCCCACAATAGTTTGTATTTGGCGCATTAGAGTGTGTGACGGTACAAGATTGAATTGATCCAAGATGTATCCCGAAGCATAAGAGGCAGTTTCCCCAGTATCCAAAAGGGCTCTACAGGTCACACCATTCAATTTGACTGGCACAACAGAATGGCCACTTTCTCGCCTTCTTGGGGTGCAGTTAATGCCACCCCACCGCTGGTTGTTGTTTGGCGTCCAGATGTTGTCGAACGATCGCAAATAGACAAGTGATGCCTTTCTTTACAGTGTACGCAAGATGTGCGGCTACGGCATTGTGATGCATTATGTTGTGTTCCAGTGCAGTTAAAACACAAGTGTTTGCTTTGTAGAATTCTTCTACGCTCCGCTGGAGATGTCACGCTGTCACATTCCCAGGATCTGTGAGTCTCGTGATCCCAGTAAACACACATGCGTCGTGAGATTGGTGCACGGTCTTGCGCGTAGAAACTATTATCACGAGGACGGCGCGGCAATCGTGGAGGCCGAGAATGGATGTGAGGGCGGTGATGGAGAGATCTTGTGAACCGACTCATTTACTTCCATTGGATGGATAGCTTTCCATTCTTCTAACGATCGCATTAGCTCCGTGAATCCCCAGTCTTGCCATCCTGGTTTCCCATTCACGAGATCTGCTTTAATGCCCGGCAACTTGTCTAAAACCCCACGCACCATAGACAAACAACCAGAAAGTTTACCTAGAGTCTCTAGAGCTTGAACATTATAGTTCAAAGTTTGCCAAAACTTGTGGATTTCATTTGGTTTGCTTCCAGATATCACTGGCAACGCATTGATGTTATTGATGTAAGCTCCCACAATCTCGCTCGTTTTCCCGTATTTAGATTTCAAGATGTTCTTAGCACGTTCGTAGCCTTCGGAGTTAAAGGGCAAGCCATCAATTGTTTCACACACATTACTTTCCAATAATTCCTTTAGATGGGCAAACTTTGTAACCGGTGCAATATACGCTGCATCTATTTCGGCTTCAAACTTATTCCAAAAGGAGAGCCATTTTTCATAAGTGCCGTCATACTTAGTGATAACTAGCTTTGGCATTTTTACATTTCCCTTACTGGGAGGCTTCGCGGTAGGTTGATCTGATGATTGCAATTTTGACTTCTGTTAGAGTTTCAGCTTTTCAAATTGCAGTTCGTCCTCCCTCCTTTTGGCAAGGATGGCTTCTTCTTCTTCAAGCTTTTGGGTTTTCTCTTTAGTTCCAATTTCTTCCAGATAACAGAGTTAAATCTACTTCACCAATTGTTTTTCGATTGATGCACCCCATGCCTTCACATCTTCGATACTTTCTGCCGCTTCTAGCTTACCTTTCTCAATGTCCATCTTTAGATCTTCGACGTTTGCCACAATTTTTCTTAAAGCTTCTCTATGGGAGATATGTCCAGGTTTGACCCTAATTAGATGCACGCGGATTTCAATAAGTGTCACGAAGTGTCCCCTTGCTCTTATAGCCAACTTCAACATCACTTGTGTCTCAGAATACAGACAATTTATGTCACAAAGTGTCCCCCAAATGCTGCTCTTTAAGTGAAGATTAACTGCTGCATTTACCCAAAGCTAAAAATAACGCTAACCTTTACCCTTACCTTATTTTTGAAAATAGGTAGCAAATGCTTAGACTTAAAGGGACACTTTGTGTTGGATGTCAAAATTGGGCGTGCATCTAATTAGGGTCAAACCTGGACATAAGTGCTCTATGGCGGGCTATTTTGTCGTTGTTTCCCTTTTCCACAACTGTGTCAGTCTTGTGGGGAATAAGTGAGGAACCCACACTGTCGCTTTTTTTTCAGATTATAATTCTCTCAGATCCTCTCGCGTACACAACAAGGTTAGGTCTATAACCGACTAGAACTACAATCAATTGTTCCCTTATCTCATGGACGCACCATGATCACATGTAAGCTGATTGGCTATAAAGATCTTTCACGCAAAAGATAAACAAACTTATTTGTCGGAGCAGACAGAAAGTAACGCTCGATTTCTGGACAGATATCTTGCAATCATAACATCAA